>NW_016806876.1:154208-181769 GCF_001698545.2 Rhinopithecus bieti | reverse complement strand
CCCCCCCCCCACTCTTTCCAGAGATCTGGGGACACAGCAGGCTCATTTCCCAGCAGCACCTGAGTTCAGCTGTACCATTTACTGAACACCAACTGGGCAGACACTGTGGGTGTTTAGGGCAACCAGTTTCAGGATGAAAGAGAAAAGGGGGCAAGAGGGGAGGCAGGGGCACGTCCTGGCACGAAACTGTGCCAGGCTAGCACCATCCTGAGGGTCTGGGACAGCATGGGCAGCCGCAAAGCACCTGAAGAGAAAGGTCTTGATCGGGAGTCCTATCTTATGTTCATCTGCCTGGCTGAGGCTGGAAGCATTTGCAGGAGAGGGTGAGCTGAAGACGGGATCCCATGAAGAGGCTGTTGGAAGAGGCTCAAAACCCAAAGCCACATCTGAGAAAGAATCAGCTCAGGCTGGAGGAGGGAGAATGTGTCAAACCTGACAGGTTTCTGGCTTGGGAACCAGGAGGGTGTCACTTTCACTTACTAAGGTAAGGAACACAGGGGCCTGGCGATTTGGAGGAGACAGGGGAGCTACTCCATTTGTTCATTTGTTCATTCATTCATTCATTCCACAGGTGCTTATGTTGGGCCCTGCACTGTTCTGCCGGGTGGAGTGCAGCGGTGAACCAAAGTCCCTACTCTTGCAGAGCTCACCTCAGACAATGTCACAAGAAAAGGGACAGATGGCAGAACCCTGGGAAGAGCAGCAGCTCATGTTCCTGAACAATACCAGGGAGAGAGCTGAAATGGGAGCTTTGTCCCAAACCAGCCAAGACTTCAAGCACCATTCATTCCTCATAACTCAGGTCTCAGCTATACTTCATCATCAGAGAGGGATTCACAACTGTCCCACGTCAAGCTCAATTAAGTCACAGCCTCTGACCCTTCACGTCGCTTGCCTCTCTCTGAAATTATCTTATTTATGTGTGTGTTTATCACCCATCTTTCCACTGGAATCTAAACCTTGTGATGTCAGGCTGTTAAGATTTCAGGCCCTGGTGAAAACATGTTCAGGGTACCCTTTCTCCCCTTTGCCTGGCAAGAGTGGACTGATTAAAGTTGGACCTGAGGTTTCTATGAATATGAAACCGAGTTGTTCTGAATAGAGTGAGCCGTGGCCTCCCAGTGCTGCCAGTTATAGGAAGTGATTTCCCTTCTCCCATCAGCCCAAACTGGGAGCCTTTATCATAGAACCCAAGAGTGAAGGGAGGGAGGGTCAGGCCGGTTGGACGGTGGCCATATCATGGGATGGATCAGGAGCCTTTTACTACACTCTCCTTTCCCCTATATCCCATTGTCTTAGATCACCTGGACTTGCCTTTGCTCCTAATGCCACCCCCTCACCGCTCTTCATAATTGAGGAAATTGTGCCAAAGAGATGCAGGTTGTGCTCCATGATAATTTAATAAATTCTAGTGATTCAGACCAACTTGAATTTACACAGATCAACTCCTATTGTGTTTTGTAACCTCAAAAGCATGAAATTGATTATCCCCCCTAAAATTATATATACAGATATGTGTTTATATGCATATTTATTTCTATTTTGTTATTTGTGAAATTTTAAAAACGTTTAAATGAATCACAGTTTAAAAAATATGTTCTAGAAATGGAGCTTGGAGTGGGCAGTTCCCCACATGCTTTACACACACTGATATTCCAAATAGACCTAATAATTAAAGGACTTTTTAATTGTTTTATTTTTGGCCATTTTGGGCTTCTGACTGAAAAATGGAAAGAAATTTTAAACCTAAACTCTGAAACTAAGCTACTTTATCATTCCTTTAAAATGCTTTCCAAAAGTGAAGCTGATATAAGCACAATCAAGGGAGGAGTGGTCAGCAACCAGCTGTCTAGACTTCCATTTGTGCCTATCCTCTAACACGGTGCCAAAACATTTGAAACATGGAGAGCCCTCCCTGCGAACATGGAGTGAAAAATCAATTTTACAAGGGAAATTAAGCATCCTGAGTTGTTTCAATGAAGTGGTGGCCCAGTTGCATATTCAGTTAGAAAAACTATATTCTGCTATACTCGAGCAATGGAGGGAGAAAGAGAATATATTAAAATAGAGGATACTTACTCTGTATATTATTAAGTATCCTCCACACACACATACACACACACATATACATATACATATATATATATATATTCATTAAGTATAAACTCACATGATCACAAGGTCCCACAATAGGCCATCAGCAAGCTGAGGAGCAAGGAAAGCCAGTTCCAGTTCCAAAACTGAAGAACCTGGAGTCTGATGTTCAAGGGCAAGCAGCATCCAGCATGGAAGAAAGAGGCTGGGAGGCCAGGCCAGTGTAGCCTTTTCACATTTTTCTGCCTGCTTTACATCCTGGCCATGCTGGCAGATGATTAGGTGGTGCCCACCCAGATTAAGGGCGGGTCTGCCTTTCCCAGCCCACAGACTCAAATGTTCTTCTCCTTTGGCAACACCTTCACAGACATACCCAGGATCAATACTTTGCATCCTTCAGTCCAATCAAGTTGGCACTCAGTGTTAACCATCACACCATCCTATGAAACTGATACCCCTGCTGTCCCCACTTAACAGATGAAAGAGGTGAGGCACCTTGTTCTAGCTCACATAACTAAGAAGGAGTTTTTTCACGAGGATTGAACCAGGGAGTACGACTTCAACTCACATTCTTAGCATCTGTTTTGCCTGTCAAGTAGCCTGATTAGTGGAGAGAAGCATCCAGAATAACCCCAGTGGGGCCCAGCCCATGGGATTCGCCTTTACAGTGATCTTTATACTTCAGTTTGCACAAAAGCATTGAACCAGGAATGATAGCCTATGTTGACTAAACGCTTCTTACGAGCCAGGCATTGTCATAAGTATTTTACAGATAACAATTCCATTATCGATTATAAGCCTGGGAGTACTATTATCTCTATTCCCACTTCACAGGTGAAAAGACTGAGTTACAGAGAGCATAAGTAACTTGCCCAAAGTCACATAGTTAACAAGTAGCAGAGCCAGGATCCAACCCCTGGCCTTCTGATCTAGAGTCTGTATTGCTGATCTCTACGCTGTGGGATGTACTTCTGGGGAAATGTGTTGTAAATTGGTTCTATGTCAGGACTTGTTTGAAGTGTGTTATTTGAATCATCTCATTGGAAATGTCCCTAACACACTGCCAGAAAGTGGCTGGGAAGTAATTTCTTCAACCTAACAGCTAATAAATGTTACCAGGCCAAGTGCAGTGGCTCACGCCTGTAATCCCAGCACTTTGGGAGGCCAGCGAGGGTAGATCACGAGGTCAAGAGATTGAGACCATTCTGGCCAACATGGTAAAGCCCAGTCTCTACTAAAATACAAAAGTTAGCTGGGTGTGGTGGCGCACACCTGTAGTCCCAGCTACTTGGGAGGTTGAGGCAGGAGAATCACATGACCCCAGGAGGCACAGACTGCAGTGAGCCGAGATTGAGCCACTGCACTCCAGCCTGGCAACAGAGCAAGACTCCGTCTCAAAGAAAAAAAAAAAGTTTCCAAGGGAACCTAGTAGAATGATTCCAAGAGGGCGCTTTGTGATCAGAATGACTAGCACGCAAATAAATACTGGCTATACTTTTCTTTTTTTTTTTGAAAGGGTATTTATTGCTCTGTGGCCCAGGCTGGAGTGCAGTGGTGCGATTTTCGCTCACTGCAACCTCTGTCTCCTTGGTTCAAGAGATTCTGCTGGCTCAGCCTCCCCAGTAGCAGGAATTACAGGCACACGCCACCACATCTGGCTTATTTTGTATTTTAGTAGAGACAGGGTTTAACCATGTTGGCCAGGCTGTTCTCAAACTCCTGGCCTCAAGAGATCTGCCCACCTTGGCCTCTCAATCTATCATTTATTAATAAAGTTCTGGTGCCTTTTTTTCCTTCATCCTCACCCCTTACTTCCTACCCTCTCCATCATCCATCCATCCACCAAAAGAATTAGAGGAGATTGAAATGGCAAACTATTCCCAGAATGGTGAAAGCCACCAAAATCACTGGGAGCCCCACTTTAGTGGGGAGACATTTTCTGCAGATGGCTGGGGAGCAGGAAAGAGGTGAGGCTGTTGAATGGTGCTCCTTGAAACGGGATTCCCTAGACCAGCAACATCGGCCTCACCTGGAAATGTACTAGAAATGCAGTGTCTCCAGCCCCAGCCCAGACCACGAGCTCACAGGCTCTGGGAGTGGTCCTGGTGTGTTTCATGACACTCTCCAGGTGATCCTGGTGCACATCCAAGTTTGGGAACCACAGCCTGAGGAGATGTGGAAGAAAGAGAAAGGCTCCAACCTCAGAGACCTGAGTAGGATACAAGTAACTTGGAAGTAGTAGTAATTAGGTGGGAACTCTCTCCCTTAGTGAATTGGAGCAAATTCAGTTTTCCCTGTAATAGCATCACTGTCCCTTTCCTTCCGATGGATGCATCTAGATGGCATGACAGAAGCATCTGGAAGGGCCAGTCCCCAGGGTGAACCTCTGGAGGTGGGTCAAGCCTGGGAGCACAGACGGTTGGTGTTGCTGTTGGGAAAAGTTTAACACTCTGTCCCCTCTTTTAGAGCTGTTGGAATTGAGGCCCACTAAGCGCAAGGAAGAGGGAGCGCTGGGACCTGACACTGGAACCTCTGGCCACATAATTTGCCTGTCAGCGCCCTTCCCTGACTCCTTCTTGGGTCCAGTTATGTGTTCCTTGGACCTCGATCTCTCCCCTTCCCTGGCATGCATGCTCTGGAGTGTACGTGCCCACCTAACTCTGCTGGTCTTGACCTTCACTCTGCCCTCCAGAACCACCCTGAGTCCCACAAACCTCATGTTCCAGAAGGTTTCAGTTCCCCTTGGTTCCTCTAGCAGCTCTGGCAGGGGCTCAGGGGAGACAGAGGCACTGAGGGGAGGCGGAAGTGCCAAAGGGAGGCGGAGCAGATGAACTTGGAAAGTTCTCCTGGAGAAGAGAGTAGGGAAGAGGATCATGGCTTGGCAAAGAAATGTGGGAAGGCAAGACATTTGAGAAGACATAGAGGTGAAATCCACTGATACTTAGAAAGACTATTTCNAGGTCAGATGGACAAATCAATCTTCTCTGATGCAGAGTGGCTTCTGCTGCAGAATCGCTCGCTGCCCCTCTTGGAACATGGGATGGCGCCACTCCTCGTTGGGCACCTGCTCCGGCTGCCTCCCTGCTCTGAGCTGGCTGCATCCACGGGCTGGACTCCGGCTCCACTGGAGGTTCAATTTAGGGTTTGACTCTGGGCCCCTGGTTTTAGAGGGGTCTGGAACAGCTGTGAGGAGAGGCAGGTGGGTGGGGGTGGAGCTACTGCCTAGGAAGGCACTCACACATGGGCTGGGAGCCCCAGGGCTAGCTGTTGCAAAAACAGATGTAGGCTCCAGCTCGTGAGTCTTGCCAATGTCCGCGCTGCTCTGAAGCTGGAGCCTGGCTCCTATCCTAGCCTCTGCCCTGATGCCCCCAGCTTCCTGGGGTCCCTTGTGTCAGGGGCCCATGTCGTATCTTTTGGCCCAAGGCCTCTGGGATGCTCCTGATCCCACAGGGCTGGCAGGGATCGGTGCTTTGTAGGTATCCTGGCAGAACAGCCCAAAGACCCCTCTAACCCAATGGCCAGGGGATCCCATTTCACCACAGTAGGCTCTCCTGGAAGACGCTTGCACACCTGTCTCAGTTGTCACCTCTCCTATCCTCTCCCCCCACAACCCCCCCCCCCACTCTTTCCAGAGATCTGGGGACACAGCAGGCTCATTTCCCAGCAGCACCTGAGTTCAGCTGTACCATTTACTGAACACCAACTGGGCAGACACTGTGGGTGTTTAGGGCAACCAGTTTCAGGATGAAAGAGAAAAGGGGCAAGAGGGGAGGCAGGGGCACGTCCTGGCACGAAACTGTGCCAGGCTAGCACCATCCTGAGGGTCTGGGACAGCATGGGCAGCCGCAAAGCACCTGAAGAGAAAGGTCTTGATCGGGAGTCCTATCTTATGTTCATCTGCCTGGCTGAGGCTGGAAGCATTTGCAGGAGAGGGTGAGCTGAAGACGGGATCCCATGAAGAGGCTGTTGGAAGAGGCTCAAAACCCAAAGCCACATCTGAGAAAGAATCAGCTCAGGCTGGAGGAGGGAGAATGTGTCAAACCTGACAGGTTTCTGGCTTGGGAACCAGGAGGGTGTCACTTTCACTTACTAAGGTAAGGAACACAGGGGCCTGGCGATTTGGAGGAGACAGGGGAGCTACTCCATTTGTTCATTTGTTCATTCATTCATTCATTCCACAGGTGCTTATGTTGGGCCCTGCACTGTTCTGCCGGGTGGAGTGCAGCGGTGAACCAAAGTCCCTACTCTTGCAGAGCTCACCTCAGACAATGTCACAAGAAAAGGGACAGATGGCAGAACCCTGGGAAGAGCAGCAGCTCATGTTCCTGAACAATACCAGGGAGAGAGCTGAAATGGGAGCTTTGTCCCAAACCAGCCAAGACTTCAAGCACCATTCATTCCTCATAACTCAGGTCTCAGCTATACTTCATCATCAGAGAGGGATTCACAACTGTCCCACGTCAAGCTCAATTAAGTCACAGCCTCTGACCCTTCACGTCGCTTGCCTCTCTCTGAAATTATCTTATTTATGTGTGTGTTTATCACCCATCTTTCCACTGGAATCTAAACCTTGTGATGTCAGGCTGTTAAGATTTCAGGCCCTGGTGAAAACATGTTCAGGGTACCCTTTCTCCCCTTTGCCTGGCAAGAGTGGACTGATTAAAGTTGGACCTGAGGTTTCTATGAATATGAAACCGAGTTGTTCTGAATAGAGTGAGCCGTGGCCTCCCAGTGCTGCCAGTTATAGGAAGTGATTTCCCTTCTCCCATCAGCCCAAACTGGGAGCCTTTATCATAGAACCCAAGAGTGAAGGGAGGGAGGGTCAGGCCGGTTGGACGGTGGCCATATCATGGGATGGATCAGGAGCCTTTTACTACACTCTCCTTTCCCCTATATCCCATTGTCTTAGATCACCTGGACTTGCCTTTGCTCCTAATGCCACCCCCTCACCGCTCTTCATAATTGAGGAAATTGTGCCAAAGAGATGCAGGTTGTGCTCCATGATAATTTAATAAATTCTAGTGATTCAGACCAACTTGAATTTACACAGATCAACTCCTATTGTGTTTTGTAACCTCAAAAGCATGAAATTGATTATCCCCCCTAAAATTATATATACAGATATGTGTTTATATGCATATTTATTTCTATTTTGTTATTTGTGAAATTTTAAAAACGTTTAAATGAATCACAGTTTAAAAAATATGTTCTAGAAATGGAGCTTGGAGTGGGCAGTTCCCCACATGCTTTACACACACTGATATTCCAAATAGACCTAATAATTAAAGGACTTTTTAATTGTTTTATTTTTGGCCATTTTGGGCTTCTGACTGAAAAATGGAAAGAAATTTTAAACCTAAACTCTGAAACTAAGCTACTTTATCATTCCTTTAAAATGCTTTCCAAAAGTGAAGCTGATATAAGCACAATCAAGGGAGGAGTGGTCAGCAACCAGCTGTCTAGACTTCCATTTGTGCCTATCCTCTAACACGGTGCCAAAACATTTGAAACATGGAGAGCCCTCCCTGCGAACATGGAGTGAAAAATCAATTTTACAAGGGAAATTAAGCATCCTGAGTTGTTTCAATGAAGTGGTGGCCCAGTTGCATATTCAGTTAGAAAAACTATATTCTGCTATACTCGAGCAATGGAGGGAGAAAGAGAATATATTAAAATAGAGGATACTTACTCTGTATATTATTAAGTATCCTCCACACACACATACACACACACATATACATATACATAT
This sequence comes from Rhinopithecus bieti, assembly GCF_001698545.2. Lineage (NCBI taxonomy): Eukaryota > Metazoa > Chordata > Mammalia > Primates > Cercopithecidae > Rhinopithecus > Rhinopithecus bieti. The sequence goes on along the minus strand of NW_016806876.1, from coordinate 173,926 downwards.
ATATATATATATTCATTAAGTATAAACTCACATGATCACAAGGTCCCACAATAGGCCATCAGCAAGCTGAGGAGCAAGGAAAGCCAGTTCCAGTTCCAAAACTGAAGAACCTGGAGTCTGATGTTCAAGGGCAAGCAGCATCCAGCATGGAAGAAAGAGGCTGGGAGGCCAGGCCAGTGTAGCCTTTTCACATTTTTCTGCCTGCTTTACATCCTGGCCATGCTGGCAGATGATTAGGTGGTGCCCACCCAGATTAAGGGCGGGTCTGCCTTTCCCAGCCCACAGACTCAAATGTTCTTCTCCTTTGGCAACACCTTCACAGACATACCCAGGATCAATACTTTGCATCCTTCAGTCCAATCAAGTTGGCACTCAGTGTTAACCATCACACCATCCTATGAAACTGATACCCCTGCTGTCCCCACTTAACAGATGAAAGAGGTGAGGCACCTTGTTCTAGCTCACATAACTAAGAAGGAGTTTTTTCACGAGGATTGAACCAGGGAGTACGACTTCAACTCACATTCTTAGCATCTGTTTTGCCTGTCAAGTAGCCTGATTAGTGGAGAGAAGCATCCAGAATAACCCCAGTGGGGGCCCAGCCCATGGGATTCGCCTTTACAGTGATCTTTATACTTCAGTTTGCACAAAAGCATTGAACCAGGAATGATAGCCTATGTTGACTAAACGCTTCTTACGAGCCAGGCATTGTCATAAGTATTTTACAGATAACAATTCCATTATCGATTATAAGCCTGGGAGTACTATTATCTCTATTCCCACTTCACAGGTGAAAAGACTGAGTTACAGAGAGCATAAGTAACTTGCCCAAAGTCACATAGTTAACAAGTAGCAGAGCCAGGATCCAACCCCTGGCCTTCTGATCTAGAGTCTGTATTGCTGATCTCTACGCTGTGGGATGTACTTCTGGGGAAATGTGTTGTAAATTGGTTCTATGTCAGGACTTGTTTGAAGTGTGTTATTTGAATCATCTCATTGGAAATGTCCCTAACACACTGCCAGAAAGTGGCTGGGAAGTAATTTCTTCAACCTAACAGCTAATAAATGTTACCAGGCCAAGTGCAGTGGCTCACGCCTGTAATCCCAGCACTTTGGGAGGCCAGCGAGGGTAGATCACGAGGTCAAGAGATTGAGACCATTCTGGCCAACATGGTAAAGCCCAGTCTCTACTAAAAATACAAAAAGTTAGCTGGGTGTGGTGGCGCACACCTGTAGTCCCAGCTACTTGGGAGGTTGAGGCAGGAGAATCACATGACCCCAGGAGGCACAGACTGCAGTGAGCCGAGATTGAGCCACTGCACTCCAGCCTGGCAACAGAGCAAGACTCCGTCTCAAAGAAAAAAAAAAAAGTTTCCAAGGGAACCTAGTAGAATGATTCCAAGAGGGCGCTTTGTGATCAGAATGACTAGCACGCAAATAAATACTGGCTATACTTTTCTTTTTTTTTTTTGAAAGGGTATTTATTGCTCTGTGGCCCAGGCTGGAGTGCAGTGGTGCGATTTTCGCTCACTGCAACCTCTGTCTCCTTGGTTCAAGAGATTCTGCTGGCTCAGCCTCCCCAGTAGCAGGAATTACAGGCACACGCCACCACATCTGGCTTATTTTTGTATTTTTAGTAGAGACAGGGTTTAACCATGTTGGCCAGGCTGTTCTCAAACTCCTGGCCTCAAGAGATCTGCCCACCTTGGCCTCTCAATCTATCATTTATTAATAAAGTTCTGGTGCCTTTTTTTCCTTCATCCTCACCCCTTACTTCCTACCCTCTCCATCATCCATCCATCCACCAAAAGAATTAGAGGAGATTGAAATGGCAAACTATTCCCAGAATGGTGAAAGCCACCAAAATCACTGGGAGCCCCCACTTTAGTGGGGAGACATTTTCTGCAGATGGCTGGGGGAGCAGGAAAGAGGTGAGGCTGTTGAATGGTGCTCCTTGAAACGGGATTCCCTAGACCAGCAACATCGGCCTCACCTGGAAATGTACTAGAAATGCAGTGTCTCCAGCCCCAGCCCAGACCACGAGCTCACAGGCTCTGGGAGTGGTCCTGGTGTGTTTCATGACACTCTCCAGGTGATCCTGGTGCACATCCAAGTTTGGGAACCACAGCCTGAGGAGATGTGGAAGAAAGAGAAAGGCTCCAACCTCAGAGACCTGAGTAGGATACAAGTAACTTGGAAGTAGTAGTAATTAGGTGGGAACTCTCTCCCTTAGTGAATTGGAGCAAATTCAGTTTTCCCTGTAATAGCATCACTGTCCCTTTCCTTCCGATGGATGCATCTAGATGGCATGACAGAAGCATCTGGAAGGGCCAGTCCCCAGGGTGAACCTCTGGAGGTGGGTCAAGCCTGGGAGCACAGACGGTTGGTGTTGCTGTTGGGAAAAGTTTAACACTCTGTCCCCTCTTTTAGAGCTGTTGGAATTGAGGCCCACTAAGCGCAAGGAAGAGGGAGCGCTGGGACCTGACACTGGAACCTCTGGCCACATAATTTGCCTGTCAGCGCCCTTCCCTGACTCCTTCTTGGGTCCAGTTATGTGTTCCTTGGACCTCGATCTCTCCCCTTCCCTGGCATGCATGCTCTGGAGTGTACGTGCCCACCTAACTCTGCTGGTCTTGACCTTCACTCTGCCCTCCAGAACCACCCTGAGTCCCACAAACCTCATGTTCCAGAAGGTTTCAGTTCCCCTTGGTTCCTCTAGCAGCTCTGGCAGGGGCTCAGGGGAGACAGAGGCACTGAGGGGAGGCGGAAGTGCCAAAGGGAGGCGGAGCAGATGAACTTGGAAAGTTCTCCTGGAGAAGAGAGTAGGGAAGAGGATCATGGCTTGGCAAAGAAATGTGGGAAGGCAAGACATTTGAGAAGACATAGAGGTGAAATCCACTGATACTTAGAAAGACTATTTCTTAATGCAGAGGAAAAGTACTAGCAATATAAAAACAAAACTTCCACTAAAGCATATGGGCTATATGATCCCACCTTATTTTCCAAAGATGTTTAGATTTACATAAGAGTCTGGAAATCTGCATCAAAACATTTGCAGTGATTATCTCTGGATGCTGCAAGTGCAATTTCTGTTTCCTTCTTTTCTTATTTTCTGCATTAAGCATTCTCTGACTTTTTTTCAATATAATTCACAGACCATAAAATTCACCACTTTATTTTAAAGCGTGCAATTCACTGGTTTTTAATTTATTCACAAAGTTGCACAATCGTCATCACCATCTAATTCCAGAACACTTTCATAACCCCAAGAAGAAACCCTACACCCATGAGCAGTCACTCCCCAACACTGCTCCGTTCCCAGCCCGAGGCAACCACTAATTACTTTCTCTCCCTTTGGATTGGTCTCTTCTGGACATTTCATATAAATGGAATCATACAATGTGTGGTCTTTTGTGACTGGTCTCTTTCATTCAGCATGTTTTCAGGGTTCACCCATGTTATACCAGGTATCAGCACTTCGTCACTTCTTATTGCCAAATAATATTTCATTATGTGGATAGACTGCATTTTATTTATCCATTTATCAGGCAATAGAGCTTTGAGTTGTTTCCAGTTGGGGGCTATTATAAATAATGCTGCTCTAAACATTTGTGTACCAGTTTTTGTGAGACATATATGTTCAGTTCTCTTGGGTGTATGCCTGGGTGTGGGATTGCCTAGGCGTGGGGTAACTCTATGTTGATTTTTCTTTGAGACGGTCTTGCTCTGTCACCCAGGCTGGAATGCAGTGACATAATCATACCTCACTGCAGCCTCGACCTCCTGGGTTCACGCAATCCTCCCACCTTAACCTCCAGAGTAATTGGGACTACAGACACACGCCACTCACTTTTTCTTTCTTAGAGACTGAGTCTGACTATGTTGCCCAGGCTAATCTCAAACCCTTGGGGTCAGACCATCCTCCTGCCTCAGCTTCCCAAACTGCTGGGATCACAGGTGTGGGCCACCATGCCTGTCCTATGTTGAACTTTTTGAGGAAACACCTGTTTTCCAAAGAATTTGAACCATTTTACATTCTTCCCGGCAACGTATGAAGGATCTGATGTCTCCACACACTTGCTAATACTTGTGTTTTATTACAGCCGTCCTAGTGAGCGTGAAGTGGTATCTCATTGTGGTTATAAATTGCATCTCTCTGATGATTAATAATGCTGAGCATCTTTTTTAAAATATATTTTTACATGTTTTTTATCTTTGGCAAATAACAATTGTATATAATAACTATGGGGTATGATGTGACATTTTGATATATGTGTACATTATGGAATGATGAAATCTAGCTAATTTACCTATTTATCACCTCACACACATCATTTTCTGTGATGAGAACATTTGAAATACATTCTCTTAACAATTTTGAAATATACTATGTTATTTTTAACTACAATCACCATGCTGTGCAATAGATCTTAAAAGATTATTTTTTTCTAACTGAAACCTTTTATTCTTTGACCAACATCTGATTCCCTCCCCACTCTACCACTCCCCACTCCCAGCCCCTGGCAACCACTATTCTACTTTCTAGGTCTAAGGGTTCAACGTTTTTAGGTTCCACATAGAAGTGAGATCACACAGGGCTGGGCGAGGTGGCTCATGCCTCTAATCCCAGCACTTTGGGAGGCCGAGGCGGGTGGATCTCCTGAGGTCAGGGGTTCGAGACTAGCCTGGCCAACATGGTGAAACCCTGTCTCTACTAAAAATACAAAAATTAGCTGGGCACAATGGAAAGGCTGAGCACAGTTCTAGGCTGAGCCTTAACATACTGAAGACAGGAGGAATCTGGGAGATCCTAGGCTCATCTCTTACTTTACTGCTGATTTCAAAGACAATCAATAGAGGCCTGGCACAGTGGCTGACACCTGTAATCCCAACACTTTGGGAGGCTGAGGCAGGCAGATCACTTGAGGCCAGAAGTTCGAGACCAGCCTGGCCATCTCTACTAAAAATACACAAATTTGCTGGGCATGGTGGCAGGTCCCTGTAATTCCAGCTACTCAGGAGGCTGAGGCACAAGAATCACTTGATCCCAGGAAGCAGAGGTTGCAGTGAGCCAAGATCACATGACTGCAATCCAGCCTGGGTGACAGAAGAAGATTTCGCCTCAACAACAACAACAACAACAACAACAAAAAAAAAAAAAAAAAAAAAAAAAAAAAAAAAAAAAAAAAAAAAAAAGAGAGAGAGAGAGAGAATTAACAGATTCTAACGTAGTTTTCCTTGCATTGCATCAATAAAGCAATGTTGTTATGAAGACACTGCAATCTTGTCTTCTCTTGTTGGTCTGAAAGCTTGTTTGTTGTTGTTGATCAGTCTTTGGTCAGTCTGCCCTGAGGACTAATTTGGTTGGTTCTGCAGAAGCCAGTAGGCTTAGGGGCTGTTACAGAATGAATTATGTGCCCCCATCAATCTCCTAGAATTCACATGTTGAAATTCTAAGTCCTAGTGCCTCAGAATGCAAGCGGGTTTAGAGATAGGGTCTTTGCAGAAATCATTAAGTTAAAATGAAGACCTTAGAGTGGGCCCTAATCCTAAACCCTGGTGTTCCAATTACAAGAGGAAGATTTTGACACAGAGACTCATGGAGGGAAGAGAATTGAGAAGCCACGGAGAAAAGACAGCCATCTGCAAGCCCAGGTGAGAGACCTAGAGCAAACCCTTCCCCGACATCCTCAGAGGGACCAGCCCTGCAGACACCTTGACCTGGACTTCCAGCCTCCAGAAGTGTGAGAAAATACATTTCTGTTGCCTTAAGTGACTGCAGCCTGAGCCTGCATATTAATACCTGGGCCGCTGCAGCTGCCTTACCCATGATGATTCAGAGGCCTGAGGTGTCCTGATGCTGAGCTCTACACCCCAAGATGGTGAGTCTGAAGCTAACAGTGCCAAATCCAGAAATCACAGGCTGACAAGTTGTTTGGTGGTCACACACCCCACATCTGTTCTAAATACCCTGGAGACACAGCACCAGGCTTCTTCCCCAGCAAATCTCAGTGGAAGGTGTGAAACTGGAGCCTTCTTGGCCAACTGGTCTGAGGTTGAGTTGACCTCCTGCCTTTCTCTCAACAATTCTCTGGCCGGGGGAAGGTTTTCCTGGGAAATCCTCACTCATGTGTAGACTTGTGGAGGCTGTGCCCACCCAGACCCTCTGTTCTGACATTTTGATCAAGAGGGCCACATTGTTCTTATAAGGCTCACAGCCATGCCACCCTCTCCCCAGAGTCCCACCTGTTCCCAGTGGCCCTAACTCGAGTCTTTTTGTGGGCAAAGAGGAACAGAGAGTAACAAGGCGCTGTGCTAAGCACTTTACAGGCATGACTGCATCTCACCTTCACTGGCTCCCTGAGTGGAAGGAATCGTCCTCTCCATCTGCCAGATGGAGAAACTGAAGCACAGATGGGTTAGGAACTTGCCTCGAGTTTACACAGCTCACGAGTGAGGGGAATGAATTTGCTTTTGAGTTTCTAAGGCCTGTGCTTTGCTGCTGCACAACGCAAGAGAGGTGACCAGATGCCCTTGAGCTCCTCTCCCTGCAAGGTAACCATGGGGAAAGGCCCAGCCAGGACCTAGCTGGGTTAGAGCTGATGACATTTTGTCTCCGGAAGTTTCAGAATCTGTCACTGCAGAGGCTGGCAGGGACGTGCCTTTCACAGGACACAGTGGCTCATGCCCATAATTCCAGTGCTTTGGAAGGCCAAGGTAGGAGGATAGCTAGAGGCCAAGAGTATGAGACCAGCCTGGACAACATAGCAAGACCCCATCTCTACAAAAAAATTAATAATAAAAAAAAAGAACTGTGCCACTCAAAGAGACCCAAAAGATTGCTTTTGTCTCCATAATGAGGCAAACACAGGAAGTGAGAGTAAGCATTCAGGATCATCCACACACATTTAACAGAGCAATGCTATGTTGCAAGAATGTAGTAATTAAAAAGAAACGAGCTTGTATTTTGTATGTTTTTTAATACAAAAATTGCCACTTCCCATCACGTATTAGACCCCACTGCAAATAAAAACCTGGGTCCTTACCACTGATAGTTTGAGAAGCCCTGCTGAAACAGAGGCCTCAGTCACTGAGGATAAAATGACATGGAAAAAGCTGAAGCCCAGGAAATGCAGGGATTCTCTCCAGCTGCCACAGACACACGGGGAATGCCCAGCCACCAGAGGGTCCAATGTGAGCCCCTCAGCTACCAACTGTGCCCTCAGTAAGGGGCTTTCTGGAATAGTCAAATGGACAGTGGCCTGGAAGTTGAGTATTTGGATTTTAGCCCTGGGTTTGGGTTTTTTGTTTGTTTTTGAGACAGGATCTGGCTCTGTCACTCAGGCTGGAGCACAGAGGCATGGTCTTGGCTCACTGCAGCCTCAACCTGCCATAGCTCTGGTTTAGTGGTGTGACCTTGGGCCAATCATTTATTCCTCTGTCCACTGATTTTCTGATCTGTAAGCTGGAGATCATAATACTAGTGCCTGCTGCTTAGGGTTATTCTGTGGAATAAATGTGTTAATTTGTGAGTGTTCAGAGCAGTGCCTGGCATACAGTAAGTGCTATGTATGTGTTCACCATTATTACAGTTAGGTTGAAGTCATTTTTCCTTCTCTAGCCTGTGTTCTACTGAAACAGTTTCAAGCTACGTTTTTGGGAATATTCCTTTGCGGAGGAGGTATTTTAAGACTTTTATAAGCTTCTGATTTACATTTATTTATTTATTTTCTGAGAAAGAGTCTCGCTCTAGTGCCCAAGCTGGAGTGGAGTGGTGTGATTTCAGCTCACTGCAACCTCTGCCTCCTGGGTTCAAGCAATTCTCCTGCCTCAGCTTTCCAAGCAGGGAAGGTGCAGACCACAATGCCTGGCTAATTTTTGTATTTTTAGGAAAGACAGGGTTTTGCCATGTTGGCCAGGGTGGTCTCAAACTCCTGACTTCAAGTGACCCACTCACCTCCGCCTCCCAAAGTGCTGGGATTACAGGCGTGAGCCACTGTGACCAGGCTGTTCCGACCGTTTACCACAGAGCTAAGCCTGCAGCTCCGGCAATTCATTTCTCAATTATCTGGGGAGACATAGGGATGAGGCTGGGGGTATGGTAGAAGGACCTCCTGAATGGACAGCAGGAAACCAGCCCTGCTATTAACTACCCACTGACCTCAGGCAAGTGCATGAACCTCCCTACCCTGAGGGTTGGGGGCTCTACCACCCTCTGGATCTTGAGTGCCTTTGACAGTGGCCCCTCCTGTCCTTTAGATGAGTGGTTCTCAACCTTTTTGGCACCAGGGACCAGTTTCACGGAAGACAATTGTTCCATTGACCTGGTGTGGGGGAAGGTTTCAAGATGATTCAAGCACATTACATTTATTGTTCACCTTATTTCCATTATCATTACGTTGTAATATATAATGAAATAATTATACAACTCACCATAATGTGGAATCTGTGGGAACCCTGAGCTTGCTTTCCTGCAACTAGACGGTCCCATCCAGGGGTGATGGGAGATAGTGACAGATCATCAGGCATTAAATTCTCATATGGAGCGTGAGAGATAGTGACAGATCATCACGCATTAAATTCTCATATGGAGCGTGCAACCTACATCCCTGGCATATGCAGTTCACAATAGGGTTTGTGCTCCTATGAGAATCTAACACTGCTGCAGATCTGAGAGGAGGCAGAGCTCAGGCAGTAATGTGAACGATGGGGAGCAGCTATAAATACAGATTAAGCTTTTTTTGCTCATCTGCCACTCACCTCTGGCTGTGCGGCCCGGTTCCTAACAGGCCATAGGCCAGTACCAGTCCATGGCCCGGCTGTTGGGGAACCCCACTTTAGATAACCAAACAAACAGCCAGGGCCTGACATTGACACACGTAGAGCCTCACCCTCTTCCCACTCCATTTTCAAGGCCATCCTAACCAAAAGACAGCAGAGAGAAGGAAGAGGCCCTGCGTGAACAGTCAGTCCCTAAAGAGGATGTCACCTTGAGGCCAGGCGAACTGTGGTTTTGGGCTCCTGTCATTTGCCTGGGAAGACTGAGTGTGTCTTTGCAGTTGTTCCCATCCACAGGCCTCTGTCCGACTGGCTTTCATCCCAGCCCACTTAACTTTCCTGCCCAACAAACACCTGTGGTTTCCACAGCAGCCACATGCTACTCCCCTTCCTGAAATGCTCTTACTCCTTCCTTCCCTCAGAGACCAACCAGACCCAGCCTGATAGGCCCGGCTCAGTCCCTCCTGCCTTCCTGTACAACCCTTCTCCCTGACCCTGTTTCACTCCTGCCCCTGTGCTCTCCCACAAACCCAATATTTGCACAATATTCATGGTTGCCAGTGCATGTTCACTGAACTCTCAAAATACATTGATTTGTCAGCTTCTAAAACAAATCACCAGCTCTGGCATCTTAGGGCTACTATAACAAAACGTCATACGCTGTGTGGTTTCTCAACATAGAAATTGAGTAATTCTGGAGGCTGGGAAGTCCAATATCAAGGTGGATTTCGTGTCTGGTGAGGGTGTGCTCTCTGGTTCATACACAGCGCCTTTGTGCTGTGTCCTAGCATGGTGGAAGGGGTGACAGGGTTTCTTTGGGCCCATTTTATAAGGACACTAATTCCATTCATGAAGCCTCCACCCTTGTGACCTAATCACTTCCCAAAGACCCCACCTCCTAATACCATCACCTCAGGAGTTAAGATTTTAACACAGAAATTTGGAAGGCACACAAATATTCCAACCACACATCTGGGAGCGGAGTGGGATTTTGGCCTCCAGATGCCTGTCCAGTGTCACTGGATAGCTGCCTGCAGTAGAAGGCTGGCTAGGGACCCTTGTGCACTTTATGTACACACACCACCTCCTGTGAGCTTGACATAACCCCTGTGAGGTGGGTGGCTGCTGCTTTTTTAGAAACTTCAAACGTGAAGCTCACTTTCAGACTGGGCTCTGGCTGGATACCTGGTATACCAAACTGTCTTACAAAGAAATAAGCACAAACTGATCACATGCTGAAGCTCAGAGCCAATGCAGAATCCGTAAGAGTCAGAGCTAGGTCAAGCCCTGGGTCTATACGATGCCACAGCCCCTCTCCTCCACCTCAGTCTCAGCCACGCCTTGCCAGTCTGCCCCTCTGCCTCCTCTACCACCCCAGACCTTGACCCTCAGTGGCTGAGGCTCTACAAAGCCCCTGGCAGTCAGGGAACACGGAACCCTAGAATCCTGCAAAGAGGGTCTGGACAAGGCAAGTTAGCTGTCCACCTGGGAGGCACAAAGTCCTCCTCTCCACCTAGAGAGCAAATCAGAGGCGAGGCTGTTGGTATCAAGAGTGCATGTGTGTCCACTAGGAAACACACATGTGCAGAGATGTTGCTTTTGTTTAGCGTTGGGGTTAGGCTTGGGTCCAGAGCCACTCATATTTGATGGGGTTGAGAACAGCACTGCCAAACATCTTACACTGAGCAAATCAGTCCTGCAGAAGGAAGGTCTGCCCAAGCTACTAGTACAGTCCCATGAGGAATCACTGAGTCCCATCAGCTAGCTTTTCCTTTTGTATCCTCTCCTTATTGTTTATCACCTTGACATTGACCCGAGGGGCTCAGTCCAGCACTCTGGACTCCATTGCCTGCTCTCAGGCTGCTGGAGGAGGCAAGTATCCAGAAACACGTGCCTGAGCCTCTGTGCACTCCGGACTTTTAATCTCCTTAATTGAAATTGATTGGCCTCTTGGGAGGCAGCTCTGAATTGGCCCTCAGCTTCAGCATGTGATCAACTTTTGCTTATTTCTTTTAAAGACCAATTGACACACCATGGTATCCAATCTTCTCCCTGAATACCAGGCCTATTTGCCAACTAGAAGCAAAATCAGGAACAAACACACTTATGAAAATAGCTCAGGAAACAAAAGCAAACAAAACCTGATAAAAATAAGGAGAGAAATACTCTGTCTCATGGGGACTTAGCATATACAAAAGGTCAGTCAAAACCTCATTACCAAACAAAGATGAAATCACATGGGAGAGGAGAAATGGGAGGGGTTGGGGGAAGAGCAAGCTGCCTGAAGTTTAGAAGACAAATAAGCTGGGCTGAAGTATATCTAAGAACTAGCTGCAAAAAAGACAAAAAGGGAAGAAAAGTGAAACACCTTTTTTTCTTTTCTTGGAGACAAAGTTTTTCTCTGTCACCCAGACTGGAGTGCAGTGGTACAATCTTGGCTCACGGCAACCGCCACCTCCTGGGATCAAGCTATTTTCCTGCCTCAGCCTCGTGAGTAGCTGGGATTATAGGCAGGCGCCCCCACACCCAGCTAATTTTTGTATTTCTAGTAGAGATGGAGTTTCACTATGTTGTCCAGGTTGGTCTTGAACTCCTAACCTCAAGTTATCCACCCATCTCAGCCTCCCAAAGTGCTGGGATTAAATTGAAAGAAAACTGAACATCAAGAGNGACAAAGTTTTCTCTGTCACCCAGACTGGAGTGCAGTGGTACAATCTTGGCTCACGGCAACCGCCACCTCCTGGGATCAAGCTATTTTCCTGCCTCAGCCTCGTGAGTAGCTGGGATTATAGGCAGGCGCCCCACACCCAGCTAATTTTGTATTTCTAGTAGAGATGGAGTTTCACTATGTTGTCCAGGTTGGTCTTGAACTCCTAACCTCAAGTTATCCACCCATCTCAGCCTCCCAAAGTGCTGGGATTAAATTGAAAGAAAACTGAACATCAAGAGATTTGAGCGTCCAGATTTGTGTTCATCTAGATACACCACGATCACTCTGAAGCAGCTAGAGCTGGTTTACAAATCAGCTTGGCGGGTCATATCTCTGGGTAAAGCCTCTGATAGGGCCCCTTACCTACCAGACTGATCATATATCCTGGACATGTCTCCCTGTGGGCTCTCCTGTGCAATGCTGGTGGGTTATTTCACCAACTGAGCAATGGGCTTCAAAAAAGCAGTCCTAATTGGAGGGTGAGGCCACCTTGTGACTTCCAAGTTCTTGGTTCTGTTTCTGCACCAGCTGCATGGGGGTAACACCAGGGTAAAAGAAGCAAGAGGCAGGACAGGCCAGGTGCAGTGGTTCATACCTGTAATCCCAGCACTTTGGGAGGTCAAGGTGGGCGGATCATGCGGTCAAGAGATCGAGACCATCCTGGCCAACATGGTGAAACCCCATCTGCACTAAAAAGTACAAAAATTAGCTGGGCATTGTGGTGCGCATGTGTAGTCCCAGCTACTCAAGAGGCTGAGGCAGGAGAATTGCTTGAACCCAGGAGGCGTGGGTTACAGTGGTCTGAGGTCGCACCACTGCACTCCAGCCTAGTGACAGATCAAGACTCTGTCTCAAAAACAAACAAACAAACAAAAAAAAAAAACAAAAAAAAAAAAAAGAGAGGGGGCAGGACCTTAGAGGAAAGGAAGCACAGCACTGACAAGTCAACTGATCACTGTTGTGCATGACAAACTCATTGCAAACACCTTGCTTCCTGACCTTCTGAAGATCAAGTCCAGAGTCCAGATTTTAAAAGTGCAAAGATCCAACTTTTTTGCTGTTGGAAAGCTCTACTTTCAAAGTAATTCAAGGAGAAAGTACTTCTTAGTCTCCATGTTCCCTACACAGAGGAAGAAAAACATTTTGTCTACTCTCTTATGTTCAGTTCCTGAAGCCTGCAAATTAAGTGGATAAAAGCCAGATTAACAATACATAAAAATTGTATTTGATGCTAATATTTTTTCTTGCACAGGAGGCCTCACAGAAAATAAGACCCCAGGCTGGGTGCATTGGCTTTCACCTATAATCCCAGCACTTTGGGAGGCTGAGGCAGTGGATCACTTGAGGTCAGTTATTCAAGACTAACCTTGCCAACATGGCAAAATCCTGTCTCTATTAAAAATACAAAAATTAGTTGGGTGTGGTGACATGCACCTGTAAGTCCCAGCTACCTGACTTGGGAGGCTAAGGCAGGAGAATCGCTTGAACCTGGGAAGCAGAGGTTGTGGTGAGCCAAGATTGTGCCACTACACTCCAACCTGGGCAACAAAGTGAGACTCTATCTCAAAATTAACAGAAAAAAAAAAAAAAAAACCCATAAAAAGTGGTCAGACTCAGGGGCTTATATACCATTTTAACAAAGGGTGATAAATTGTGAAGTGACTAGACAAAGGAAAGCAGATCATTTGGGCTTCGAGGAGTGGTAAATTGTGGAACTATAACTAGGAAATATATAGTACACAAGGGATGAATAGCAGGATTTGTTATGCAGACTCACCTTGGTACTGTCTCTAGTGATAAGTCATTTCTGTGATTAAGCATTATTCTCCTCTTCTGGTACTGGACAGAGGCATCACTTCACAAATCCTTTACAAATGGAAATTTATGTTACCTTTACCAAGGGAAACATGGCCTGCTTTTAAGCAGAAAGGAGAAGGACAGAGAGCTTTTCCTGTGTCTGTATTTTCCCAATTGTCTTCAACTCAAAATAATTCTTAAACCAAAGTGGCATATTCTGGGTCCCTTCACCTAGCAGCAGCAAAGTGACATAATGATGGAGAGGGTGAATGCTATAAAGACAAGAGCTGTAACATTATCCATCATTACTGAACCAGGGTCTAAGGGTGCTGAACGCATAGTAGGCACTCAATAAATATATGTTGAATGAATAAATAAATCAGTGGATGGATGGATGGATTGGATATTGGATAAAATAGGATTGAAGCAACCACATAGTGTGGAAAAGAAAACTGCAGCTTATTGAATTCTGGCTCCCATAAAATACCACCAAGACAATATGTTGATAAAGGAAAAATCATGGCAGTAAGAGATAGCACTACCCTGGCAGTCATAACAATGTCTGAGTGGGACAGGTAAACTCAGGGTGTTTATGATGTTTAAGAGTCTGGTTTAAGGCAGCTCTTTAAGTGTGGGGCAGACTAAGATTGAATAGGGTAATGATATCATCCAGGATCATGGAGACAGCAAAGTGAGTTAAGTTATTGGATGCAATCTGCCAAAGTTAAGCAGTTTTAAGTAAGTTTTGGGGAAATTCCTAAAACAAACACGAAAGTTATTTGCAATGTTTATATTTCTGGGCAAGTGTTTCCTGCCATTGTGAAATCATGTTGGTTGATACAGTTTGGATGTGTGTCCCCACATGTCAAATTGTAATCCCCAGTGTTGGAAGTGGGACCCAATGGGAGGTGATTGGATCATGGGGTTGATCCTTCATGAATGGCTTAGCACCTTCCCCTCCATGCTGTTCTCATGATGGTGAGTGAGTTCTCACGAGATCTGATTGTTTAAAAGTGTTTGGCAGCTCCTCCATCAGTTCCTCCTGCTCCAGTCATGTAAGAAGTGCCTGCTTCTCCTTCACCCTGCATCATGATTGTAAGTTTTCTGAGGCCTCCCCAGAAGCAGAAGCCACTATGCTTCCTGTACAGCCTGTGGAACCAAGAACCAATTAAACATCTTTTCTTTATAGTTGCCCCATCTCAGGCATTTTTTATAGCAATGTGAGAACAAATACATTGGTAAAGACAGTGGAATAGTAAAGTTATGTTGTGAAGAACTGCAGCATAGTAGTCACGTAATGCAGACATGAGGAAGTATATATAGGTTTCAGTGGCTTCAGTCCTCAAGCTAATGGCCTTAAGTAAACTCTTCTTCCACAGTGCGGCACATACAGAAGAGTAAACCACATTTGTCCACAGAAAGTCAAGCAAATAAGCAGAGGTTAGAGTGAGCCGAGATTGCGCCACTGCACTCTGGCCTAGGTGACAATAACGAGATTCCATCTCAAAAAAAACAAAAACAAACACACACACAAAAAACAAAAAACATATATTAGTAACAATGAGAGGTGGGGAAGGGAATTAAAAGGTAGGCAAGGCATAGCCCTGTCCCAAGAAACCTAATAAAAATGAGATTGCTTACCACTTTGGCCACTTGTGCCTTTGATGATCAACCCTTGATCTGGGCTTTACTGAGCAAAAAGAGTGCCCTTGTTGCAAGCCAAACCAAACCAGTGACCTCAAGATGAGCTTCCAGAGCCTGGAGTTACCTCTTGCTTGCAGCAAAAATATACACATTCACTCGTGGCCTTCAGCTCCTTCACCTCTGGGTGGTCACTCAGCAGGAGGGTGGAGACTCTGCCTGCTGGCAGAGACCAGACCCCAAACAAAACATCCCCCATTAAAGTTGTAAGAAACAGTTCTCTAGCTCCAACCCTGTCTACCACTGTTGGTTTCCCCAGTCACCCAAAAGCTTCTCCCATCATTTCTGGGACATTTCATGGATATTTGTGATTCTCTCAACAACCCCATGGTATACACTACTTCCTCCAATTCTAACACCAGTTTTCTGAAAGGACAGGCACTGCCCCTACTCTGAAAGCCTGAAAGCCCCAGGAAGGTGCTTCACCCCAGTCCTGCCTCCTACGCACACGTCTGTGGCCAAGCGGGACATCAATCCAGCCCCCTTGCTATGCACTTCTTCCCTAAAGAAGACAGAAGCCTGAATCACCCCCAGCACCCTAGCGTGGGGGCACGGCCTAGGTTCTCAGGCACTGCTAAGATCCCAGAAGAAGGTCCAGGAGGATGACGTGTGGCCTTGCTGCGCTAAAAGTTGCCTTTCAGGGTTGGTGCCAGGCCTGGAATCTGCCCCAACAGCCCTCCAGGCAAACCCAGATGGGGCCTGAATCCTGGAGATTTCAGTTTGATCTTCAGTTCCTGACATACCTGAAGTGTAGGGCCTGGGGTGCTGCAGCCAAGAAATCACAATATACTTCCAGTCCTGATCCCTTCTCTTCTAACACGCTATGATTACTGATATCAGAGGTGTGAGCACCACCCCCAAGACTCAATTCCCCAGGAAATTCTCTGCCTCCCCAGTCCCCAAACTGCCCAATATAAGATATTCTACCCACTTCCACCTAAGCTGGGGCCAAAAAGGAAAAGGATTAGTCAGACAGGAGCTCCTCACCCACAGTTATTTACTCATTTCCTCAACCTCTGATTTCCGGCAAATAGCCCCAGATGCGTTAACAAACATTTGACAAAACACTCATGACGACTAATGACTGAACAGGTCCTGTCCCTCGCCTGCGGGTTACAAGTGTGCAAAGGGACAGGAGGTCAACAGTAGGGCCTGTTTGGACTCAGGGTGAAGATGGGAAGGGGACAGAGGGGTAGCAAGAAAACCCAGAGATGAATAAAGTCAGGCCAGGGTTGTCACAGCCACCAACCAGCAGAGAGAAGGAATTTGAATACAGCACCATCATTCCCCTCCTCATCCTGGAGGCTGTGCTTTCAGTCTTGTAGCCCAGGGACCCTCTTTCTTGTTTCAAAGGGGCTTTATGTGAGGGGGAGACCGGCAGGAAGACTCCTCAGAGTGAGATACACACAACATGGATGTCCTTCTGGCATCCTATTCTGCAGCCCCAGACACAGATGGGGGAAGAAAATACACCTGGAGTGACAGAGCCTTCCTCCATCCCTTTCCCCTAGTGAGCTGCAGACCCAAGGGCGGCCCCCACCTAGGCTACACCAGCCCCTTACCTTCTACTCTGCACACTGCAAAGGCAGATGGCTGGGCTTTCCCCACTCAGAGCTTGGGGAAGGAGGAATTCATTTCAAAGACAAGGGAAGGAACTTCTCTTCCCCTAGGGCCCTCTCCTCTCACTGTGGGTTTTGAGGAAATTATCAGGGGAAGAGGGCTCTGCACATGCCCACATACCCTCTCTGCACACAGGCCCAAAGACACTTGAGGACATGCCACCTGCCCCATCTCTCACTCTCATGCTCACACTCGCGTGTCAGACACCCGCAGAAACTCACGGTCCTGTCTCTGCATGCCAGGTCTTGGAGACATAGTGGTCCCTGCCGGCTTTGTGCCTCTGCAAGTCCACTTGGCACTGGGCTGGGGAGAGGCAGCCATGGAAGGCCCATGGCATCTTCCCAGCAGGAGCAGGGAGGGGCGGCCACCTAACGCAGATCTCAGAAACTGGGGGAGCTGGGGTGTGCTGCACACCCATAGGCCCAAGGCGTTTTTGCCCTCCCCTCGGACCACGGCTTCTGGCTTCCTCTTAGGCTCAATCTGTCCCTAGAGACTGGGGGTGGGCGTGGGGAAAAGGGGCTGAGGGGGGGAACTCCCCGTTCTCCTCCCCTTCCTGCGGCTGTCCTACAATTAAGAAAGGCGAACTTCACCCAAACTGTGCTTCCTGGGGCGCCCTTTGTTCACTGCAGGCCTGCCTGGGCAGGAGGCAGAATCACTGGATGCGAGGAACTCACCGGGAGGGGAGGGAGCGTTCACCCCGCAGCAGGAGCCCCATGCTCCTGTCCTCGCCCTGGAGGAGGGAGAAGGTGGAGAGAGAGACCCCGGTGGGCCAACAGACCCCGCTTTGAGAAAGAGAGGCAGAGCCCCTCGCACCAGTTCCTACACAACGTGGAGCCCCGTCCCCATCCCAGTGACAGGGAGTGGCTCCCACTGTGGGGACTGTGTGGAGCCCCTGCCTGGGGGTCCTGGAGTCTCTGCCTCCCCCAGCCACGGGACATGCGGATGTGTGAGGAGCTGGGTGGGAGGATGTGAGGGGAGAAGGGAGGCCTGGAGGCCGGGGCAGGTCTCAAGTTCCAGCCCCTGAGAGGCCCAGGCCCCTCCATCAGGATAGACACCCAAGCCGCCGGCCAAACCCAAGGAGAAGCCTCTGGGGAAGGAGCTCGGAGGTGGCAGAAAAGGGCTTCCGTAGGCAAAAGCAGCTGGAGCAGGGAAGGGATCTCAAGATGTGGCAGGGTTTAAAGAACGGAGGTACTGACGAACGGCGGGGGCGCCCGGGCTCCGAAGCCTCCATGCTCTCAGAAGCCGTCCCTCCGGGTTTCCAGTGCGCACTCTGCCGGCACTTGTGGCCACGCGGATCAGCTGCAGGGCAGCTCCCTCCTGAGGGAGCGCGGTCCTTGCAGGCGGCGCTGCAGTCGCGAGGGGCCCCGTTTCTGGAGAGCAGGGCTGCGGATCCAGCCAGCCAGACCTAGGCCCCCTGCTGCTGCGGGCTGTGGCTAGGCTGCCGCCCTCCTGAGAACCTCGGTGCTCTGGATCCGGCCCTGCCCCGCCGGACCACCCGCTCTTCCCCTGCTCTTCCCAGCGTCCTGGCTCCGGACCCCTTCCTGGTTATTCTCTCTCGGGACTCTGGGGGTGTCCCCCGCCGCGCCTGAGCCTCTGCCTGGTTGTCAGACGCCTGACGCCGCTGACCGCTGAGCGCGCTGGGCTGTGGGAGGCTGCGCCAGGCCGGTTCACAGCCCCCAGGAGGCCAGCTCGAGTTCCCTTCCAGTCCGCCTGCGCCTGTCCGCGCTTGCCCGACTTTATTTATTCCACACTTAAGAATTTTAAACTTAACAAGCTTTTCCAAAAAATATTCTCTCCCATTCTGTGGAGTGTCTTTTGTTTGTTTTGAGACAGGGTCTCACCCTGTCGCCCAAGCTGCAGTGCAGTGGCGCGATCTCCCCTCACTCACTGCAACCTCTGTCTCCCAGGTTCAAGCGATTCTCCTGCCTCAGGATCCTGAGTAGCTGGGATTACAGGCACCCACCATCACGCCTGGCAAATTATTTTTTATTTTATTTTTTGTAGGGATGGGGTCTCCCTATGTTACCCGGGCTGGTCTCAAGTTATCCTGGGCTCAAGCAATCCTCCCGCCTTGACCTGTCAAAGTGCTGGGGTTACAGGTGTCAGCCACTGCGCCCAGCCCCATTTCTGAAATAGAAGATCCTCTTCTCACTGAAGTATATCCAGTCCCTTGTCCATCAGTAATGACCCATTTTAATCCTGTGATTTATTTCAGAGTTCATCTCTTTTCCACGGATGTGTTCCATATGCGTTTCACATTGTAAGTATTTAAAAATATTCACTCTTACGTTTTCCTTCCCGTCATATATACATACATGAAAAAAAAAAAAAAAAAAAAAAAAAAAAACAACAACAATGCAGCAGTATCTGGCGTTCCATAAGAAAATTAAGCCATAAAGTTTACTTCTTAGTATTTTATACAGGTTAAATAAAATATTTTAGAAAGGAAATGCTTTTGAAAAAAATTATTTTATGATCCTAAACCTTTGAAAACAGGTGTAGCACAATTATATTAATCTTGGAGAAGTGCTCAGTTAGATGTATCTCTATAGACATGTGTAGATATATAGGCATAGATATAGAGAAATATCAATTTTTCTTATAGCATGAAAAGGAAAGGCATTTCAACAATGGTGAACCAAAGAAAACATATCTCATTTAAGCTGCTTAGACTGATAAAAATTTAAATGAATATTTAATATGATGATGAATACGGACAGAATTCTCATACATTCCATATTAGGATTATAAAGTGTTTCACATTTAGGAGTTGACAACCAGACAATATCTATTAACATTTAAAATACAGAAAAGGGGCCGTGCACTGTGGCTCACACCTGTAATCCCAGCACTTTGGGAGGCTGAGGCGGGCAGATCACGAGGTCAGGAATTTGAGAGCAGACTGGCAAGCATGGTGGAACCCCGTCTCTACTAAAAATACATTTAAAAAAAATCAGCCAGGCATGGTGGCACGTGCCTGTAATTTCAGCTACCCAGGAGGCTAAGGCAAGAGAATTGCTTGAACCCGGGAGGCGGAGGTTGCAGTAAACCGAGATTATGCCACTGCACTCCAGCCTGGGCAACAGAGCGAGACTCCATCTCAAATAAATAA
>NW_016806876.1:127751-152159 GCF_001698545.2 Rhinopithecus bieti | reverse complement strand
TGGCACAAGACAGGGATGCCCTCTCTCACCACTCCTATTCAACATAGTGTTGGAAGTTCTGGCTAGGGCAATCACGCAGGAGAAAGAAATAGAGGGTATTTGATTAGGAAAAGAGGAAGTCAAATTGTCCCTGTTTGCAGATGACATGATTGTATATTTAGAAAACCCCATTGTCTCAGCCCAAAATCTCCTTAAGCTGATAAGCAACTTCAGCAAAGTCTTAGGATACAAAATCAATTAAAGACTTAAATGTTAGACCTAAAACTGTAAAAACTCTAGAAAAAAACCTAGGCAATATCATTCAGGACATAGGCATGGGCAAGGACTTCATGACTAAAACACCAAAAGCAATGGCAACAAAAGCCAAAAGTGACAAATAGGATCTAATTAAACTAAAGGGCTTCTGCACAGCAAAAGAAACTACCATCAGAGTGAACAGGCACAGAATGGGAGAAAATTTTTACAATCTATCCATCTGACAATGGACTAATATCCAGAATCTACAAAGAACTTAAACAAATTTACAAGAAAAAATGAAACCACCCCATCAAAAAGTGGGCAAAGGATATGAACAGGCACTTCTCAAAAGAAGACATTTATGCAGCCAGTGGACACATGAAAAAAATGCTCATCATCACCGGCCGTCAGAGAAATGCACAAAGAGACCACAATGAGATACTATCTCACACCAGTTAGAATGGTGATCATTAAAAAGTCACGAAACAGGTGCTGGAGAGGATGTGGAGAAATAGGACAACTTTTACACTGTTGGTGGGACTGTAAACTAGTTCAACCATTGTGGAAGAAAGTGTGGCAATTCCTCAAGGATCTAGAACTAGAGATAGCATTTGACCCAGCCATCCCTTTACTGCGTATATACCCAAAGGATTATAAATCACGCTGCTATAAAGACACATGCACATGTATGTTTATTGTGGCACTATTCACAATAGCAAAGACTTGGAACCAACCAAAATGTCCATCAATAATAGACTGGATTAAGAAAATGTGGCACACATGCACCATGGAATACTACACAGCCATAAAAAAGGATGAGTTCATGTCATTTATAGGGACATGGATGAAGCTGGAAACCATCATTCTGAGCAAACTATCACAAGGAAAGAAAACCAACACTGCATGTTCTCACTCATAGGTGGGAAGTGAACAATGAGAACACTTGTACACAGGTTGAGGAACATCACACACCGGGGCTTGCTGTGGGGTTGGGGGAGGGAGGAGGAATAGCATTAGGAGATATACCTAATGTAAATGACGAGTTAATGTGTGCAGCACACCAACATGGCACATGTATACATATGTAACAGACCTGCATGCTGTGCACATGTACTCTAGAACTTAAAGTATAATAAAAAAATAGAAAAAGGCATATCATGCAAACAATAATCAAAGGAAAAGCAAGTGTGGCTATATTAATATCAGATAAAGTATTTCGGAGCAAAAAAATTACCAGAGATAGACATAAAATAATCATAAACATGCTGACTCACCAAAAAGACATAGCAATCCTAAATGAGCATACACCACATAACAGAACTGCAAAATATGTGAGGCAAAAACTAATAGTACTGAAAAGCAAACAAATTCAGTTAGAGACTTCAACACCCCTTTCTCAACAACTGACAGAAGAAAAAATCAGAAAGAATACAAAAGAACTCACCACCACCAACCAATTTGATCTAGTTGACATTTTATAGAATATAACACCCAATGACAGTAGAATACACATTCTTTTCATTTGCTCACAGAGTATGTATCCAGATAGACCATATCCTGAGCCATAAAAGAAACCTAGAAATTTAAAAGAATTAAAATCATATAGTGTGTTTTCTATTCAATGGAATGAAACTGGAAATCAACAACAGAAAGATAATAGTAAAACTCCAAATATTTAGAAACTAAGCAACACACTTCTAAATTCTGCACGAACCGAAGGATGAAAATAAAATACACCACAATTTACAAAACAGCTAGAGCAATGCTGAGAGACAAGTTTATACCATTACATGCTTACGTAAGAAAAGAGAAAAAGTCTCAGATCAATAATCTAATCTCTCAGGTGGAAAACCCAAAACAAGTAAAATAAACCCAATACAAGCAGAAGGAACGAAATCATAAAAAGAACATAAAAAAGTAAAACTAAAAATTAAAATTAAAATAAAAAAGATCTAAAATAAGTGAAATTGAAAACAGAACAATTATCAAAAAGAAAAAAAAAACACAAAACAATGAAACAAAGGGTTGGTTGTTAAAAGAGAGAAGACACAAACTGCCATCATCAAGTATGAAACAGGGATCATTACTATATACCCTGCAGATATCAGAAGAATAAGGAAATACTACAAACAATTCTATACATATAAATCTGACAACTTAGAAGTAGTAGTCCAATATTACAAAAAGCACAAACTACCAAAATATACTCAATATGAAATAGGTCATTTGAATACCCTTTTAAAACTATTAATGAAATTGAATTCATAATTTTAAAAATTCCAAAAGAGAAATCTCCAGGCCCAGGTGATTGCATTGGAGAAATCCATCAAACACCTGAAGAATAAACAGCAATTCTCCACAATCTTGTCTACAAAATGGAAGAGAAGGGAACACTTCAGTATTCATTTTATGAAGCTATTATTATTGATAATAAAACCACACAAAGACAGTGGTACAGAAAACCAAAACTAGAGTCCAATAGTCATGAATATAGATGCAAAATCCCAACAAAAGATTAGCAAATATAATCTTTATGCCACAGAGGCAAGGCTGGCTCAAAATCTGAAAATCAACCAATGTAACCCACCATTTTCTATTTTCCAATAAGAAACATCATCTGATCATATCAATCTATCCAGAAAAACATTAAAAGTCAGCCTATTCCTGAGAAAGGAACTCAGAAAACAGAAGTCAAAATGCACTTATGATAAAATTCTCAAAAAAGAAAAGAGCAGAAATTCTTCAACTTCATAAAGAAGATCTAAAAACCTGATCAACCTTATTCTTTTTGATGGAATACTAAATACATTCTCTCTAATATCAAAACAAGGTAAGGATGTCTGCTTTCACAGTGCTGGAAATTCTAGCCAGCACAATAAGGCAAGGGGGAAAAAGTCATAAAGATTAGAAAAGAAAAATAAAGAACCTGCTCTTATTTGCAGATAACATTACTCTGTATATAGAAAATCCGAAGGAATCTACAAAAACACTCCTGTAAGTACAGTTCAACAAAGTCATAGGATATAGCATAAACATATAAAAATAAATTACATTTCTATATACTAGCAATGAACATATGACATTGAAATTAAAAATATCACTTACAATAACTCAAAGTGAAATAATTAGGTACAAATCTAACAAAACACATACAACATTTGTATACTGAAGAGTACACAACGCTGATGAAAGAAAACAAAGATTTGGCTGGGTGTGGTGGCTCATGTTTATAATTTCAGCACTTCGGGAGACTGAAGCAAGAGGACTGTTTGAGCCTAGGAGTTGGAGAACAGCCTGGGCAACATGGCAAGACCCCATCTCTACAAAAAATAAAGTAAAAAATATTAGTTCGGTGTAGTGGCATGCACCTGTGGTCCCAGCTACTTGAGAGGCAGAGGTGGGAAGATGGCTTGAGCCCAGGAGACTGAAGCTATGCCATGAGCCGTGTTCATGCCACTGTACTCCAGCCTGGGCGACAGAACAAGACCCTATCTCAAAAAAAAGGAAATCAGAGATTTTAAATAAATGGAGAAATACATTGTGTTCAAAGATTGGAAGGCGTTAATCCTTCCCAAATTGACACATGGGTTTATTAAAGTTCCTATCAAAATCTCAGCATGATCTTTTGTGGATATAGACAAAATTATTTTAACATTTGTATTGAAAAGCAAAGGAACCAGAGTAGCTGAAACAATTTTGAAAAAAACAAAGTAGGAGAAATCACTCTACCTAATTTTAAGACTTAATGTATAGCTACAGGTGTTGGTGGAGGGATGGCTATGCAGATTAGTGAAACAGAATAGGAAAAGAAATGAACCATGACCTAAACTTCACACCTTATACCAAAATTAACTAGAAAATGGATCACAACCTTACGTAAAATATAAAGCTATAAAAATTTTAGAAAAAAAAATAGGAGAAAATCAGGATCTATGGCTAGGCAGAGTTCTTATCACCAAAACCTTAACTCATAAAAGGAAAAACTGACAGACTGGCCTTCATCAAAATACTTTGCTCCATAAAAGCCCATATGAAGGTGAAAAGACAAGCTACAGAGCGGCAAAAAAAGTCTCCAAACCACATACTTGACAACAGACTAGTACCTAGAATAAACAGAGAACTCTCAAACCTCTACAGTAAAAAAGAACAAACAATCCAATTAGAAAATGGGGCAAAAGTCACGGATATTTCAATAAAGAGGACATAAGAGTGGTAAAAAAGCATATGAGGGCTGGGCGCGGTGGCTCACGCCTGTAATCCCAGCACTTTGGGAGGCCAAGGCGGGCGGATCACAAGGTCAGGAGATAGAGACCACGGTGAAATCCCGTCTCTACTAAAATACAAAACTTAGCTGGGCGCGGTAGCAGGCGCCTGTAGTCCCAGCTACTCAGGAGGCTGAGGAAGGAGAATGGCGTGATCCCGGGGGGCGGAGCTTGCAGTGAGCCGAGATCGTGGCCACTCCAGCCCCGGGACAGAGTGAGACTCCGTCTCAAAAAAAAAAAAAAAAAGCATATGAGTGTTTGGACAAACGGAGGCAAGATGGCGCAGTTCCGGGTTCTTCACCATCAACTTTCCCGTGCCGGGAAAGACAGGTCGACTGCGCAGGCGCAACCTNTTTCCACCTAACGAGAAACACCCACAAGTGTGGAGGGGCAGGCCACCCCTTCAACTTACAATCACTCAAAAAAGTGAAATAATTAGGTACAAATCTAACAAAACACATACAACATTTGTATACTGAAGAGTACACAATGCTGATGAAAGAAAACAAAGATTTGGCTGGGTGTGGTGGCTCATGCTTATAATTCCAGCACTTCGGAAGACTGATCCAGGAGGACTGCTTGAGCCTAGGAGTTGGAGAACAGCCTGGGCAACATGGCAAGACCCCATCTCTACAAAAATAAAGTAAAAAATATTAGCTCGCTGTAGTGGCAAGCACCTGTCATCCCAGGTACTTGAGAGGCAGAGGTGGGAAGATGGCTTGAGCCCAGGAGACTGAAGCTATGCCATAAGCCATGTTCATGCCACTGTACTCCAGCCTAGGCGACAGAACAAAACCCTATCTCAAAAAACAAAAAACAAAAAACAAAAAAACAAAAAAACAAAAAACAGAAGTTTTAAATAAATGGAGAAATACATTGTGTTCAAAGATTGGAAGGCATTAATCCTTCCCAAATTGACATAGGGGTTTAATTCCTATCAAAATCTCAGCATGATCTTTTGTGGATATAGACAAAATTATTTTTAACATTTGTATTGAAAAGCGAAGGAACAAGAGTAGCTGAAACAATTTTGAAAAAAGCAAACTAGGATAAATCACTCTACCTGATTTTAAGACTTAATATATAGCTACAGGTATAGGTGGAAGGATGGCTACACAGATTAGTGAAACAGAATAGGAAAAGAAATGAACCATGACCTAAACCTCACACCTTATACCAAAATTAACTAGAAAATGGATGACAACCTTATGTAAAATATAAAGCTGTAAAAGTTTTAGAAAAAAAAAATAGGAGAAAAGCAAGATCTGTGGCTAGGCAAAGAGTTCTTATCACCAAAACCTCGACTCATAAAAGGAAAAACTGATCCACGGGGCTTCATCAAAATTAAATACTTTGCTCCATAAAAGCCCATATGAAGAAGGTGAAAAGACAAGCTACAGAGTGGCAAAAAATGTCTCCAAACCACATACCTGACAATGGACTAGTATCTAAAATATACAGAGAACTCTCAAACCTCTACAGTAAAGAATAAACAATCCAATTAGAAAATGGGTCAAAAGTCACAGATATTTCAATAAAGAGGATATAAGGATGGTAAATAAACATATGAGAAAATGTTCGACATCAGTAACAACTGGGGAAATGGCAATTAAAACCACAATGAGATATCACCACACACTTATCAGAATGGCTAAAACAGAAATAGTCAAAACACCAAATGCTCTTGAGGACATGGAGAAACTGGACCACTCAAACATTGCTAGTAGGAATATAAAATGGTACAACTCTGAAAAACATTTTAGAGGTTTCTTTAAAAAAAAAAAAAACTAAACATGCAACTATTATATGACCTACAATTGCATCCACTGGCATTTATTGCTTAAAAAATGAAAACTGTGTTCACACAAAAACCTGTACCCAAACGTTTATAGCAGCTTTATTGACAATAGGCAAAAACCGGAGACAATCTAGACATCCTCCCACAAGTGACTAAACAAACTGTGGAACAATCACACATTGGACTATTCCTCCACAGTGAAAAGGAGCAAGCTATTGGTACATATAACAAGCTAGGTGAAGCTCCACAGAACCGCACTAAGTGAGAAAAGCCAATCCCAAAGAGCCACATACTGTGTGATTCCATTTCTACATTTTTGAAATGATGAAATAAATAGAAATGAACAGCAGCTTAGTAGTTGTGCCTGCAGTTAAGGAAGAGGTTGGTGGGAGAAGCAGGTGAGTTTGGCTCTAGGAGGGCAGCATGAGGGGTCCCTGTGGTGATGGGAATATTCTTCCACTTGACTGGATTGATGTCAGTATTCCGGTTGTGATGTCGCACAACGGTTTCACAAGATGTTACCATTAGGGGACACTGGTGAAGGGCAAAATGCAGGACCTCTCCCTGTTATTTCTTACAACACTGTGTGAATCTACAATTACAAAGTTATAATTTTAAGGATCTAAACCTCTCTTAAAGCTACATAAAGTAATTGTGAGATTTATGACTTTTCTTCCTATCATTTGAAAATCTACACGAGAAGACCCTTCCACAGTTGAGTTTGACTGACTTGGTAGAGATGACTGTCTGAAGAGAGTGGGAGTACGCACATACATCTTGGTCCCATATTTCATATTTTCATTTACAACTTAAACCCAAACTACTTCTCCAAGAGCTTCTACCTTGGCGCCATAGAAATCCGAGTTCTTCATTAGAAATTCTGCCGATGTCTGCACTGTGACTCCGGTCTTCTCACACTGCAGCACACAGTTTTCCAGCATAGTCTTACCATGGTGAACAACTGGGTTGAAAAAACACGCTGATTGCTTTAAGAAGTAATGTGCCTTTCCCAATGTTAGAGATAGCCTGGTGCTGACATTAGCTATGGCCTAATATTTCTCAATGGCTATCATTTACATTTTCTTACCTAAATTACAAATTCATAAAATATAAAACAATGAATATTTTGAGTTATTTTCTACAATCTAAAAGCAACATTCTTTAAAAAGAATGACTTATACAAAAGTACTTTCCATTACCAGAAAAAAAGGCATCAGAGAGCAATTTTGCTGAGTATCTCGGAAGAAAAAGACCTTGATTCAAGAAAGGGGATACAAAGATTTCAGGAAACAAACACTACTCCCATGTGGAAATAACTTCAGTCTAGTGCTGCCTTGAATACAGAGAACAAAGACCACAACACTGGAAAGCTTTAAAAGAAAAAAATCACCACACAGAAAAGAAACTAATATTAAACAACAAATTATTATCAATAGGCTATTTTTCACTTCAGGGTTAAGATTGCTAAGTCGTCACACTACGTACATAAAAAAATAATTTTTTAGGCCACATGCGGTGGCTCACACCTCTAATTCTAGCACTTTGGGAGGCCGAGGGGAGCGGATCACCCAAGGTCAGGAGTTCAGGACCAACCTGGACAACATGGTGAAACCCCGTCTCTACTAAAAAATACAAATATTAGCAGGGCATGGTGGCAGGCACCTGTAATCCCAGCTACTTGGGAGGCTGAGGCAGGGGAATTGCTTGAACCCAAAGGGCGGAGCTTGCAGTGAGCTGAGATCACGCCACTGCACTCCAGCCTGGGCAACAGAGTGAGACCTCCACCTCTCCGGTTCAAGTGATTCCCCTGCCTCAGCCTCCTGAGCAGCTGAGATNAAAAAATAATTTTTTAGGCCACATGCGGTGGCTCACACCTCTAATTCTAGCACTTTGGGAGGCCGAGGGGAGCGGATCACCCAAGGTCAGGAGTTCAGGACCAACCTGGACAACATGGTGAAACCCCGTCTCTACTAAAAAATACAAATATTAGCAGGGCATGGTGGCAGGCACCTGTAATCCCAGCTACTTGGGAGGCTGAGGCAGGGGAATTGCTTGAACCCAAAGGGCGGAGCTTGCAGTGAGCTGAGATCACGCCACTGCACTCCAGCCTGGGCAACAGAGTGAGACCTCCACCTCTCCGGTTCAAGTGATTCCCCTGCCTCAGCCTCCTGAGCAGCTGGGATGACAGGTGCCTGCCACCACACCTGGCTAATTTTTGTATTCTTTAGTAGAGTCGGGGTTTCATCACATGGACCAGACTGGTCTCGAACTCCTGACCTCAGGTGATCCACCCACCTCAGCCTCCCAAAGTGTTGGGATTACAGGCCTAAGCCACCGCACCCAGCCTAAATGAATAAATTTTTTTTTTGGAGACGGAGCTTTGCTCTGTTGCCTGGGCTGGAGTGCAGTGGTGCGATCTTGGCTCACTGCAGTCTCTGCTTCCCGGGTTCAAGGAATTCTCCTGCCTCCCTTTCCAGAGTAGATGGGATCACAGTCATGTACCACCATACCTGGCTAATTTTTGTATTTTTAGTAGAGATGGGGTTCCACCATGTTCGCAAGGCTGGTCTCAAACTCCTGACCTCAGGTGATCCACCCTTCTCCTCGGCCTCCCAAAGTGCTCGGATTGCAGGTGTGACCCACCACGCCCAGCTTCATAAATAAATAATCAGCCTTCCATACACACTCATACCCCAGAGACATTGCAGGTTGAGTTCCAAACCATCACAATAAAGGAAATATCACAATTAAAGTGAGTCACACAATTTTTTTTGTTTCCCAGTGCATACAAAAGTTATGTTTATGGGAGTCTGGAGCAGGTGGATCGCTTGAGGCCAGGAGTCTTGAGACCAGCCTGGGCAACATGGAAAAACCCCATCTCAACAAAATACAAAAATTAGCCAGATGTGGTGGCGCACACCTGTAGTCCCAGCTATGATCATACTATTGCACTCTAGCCTACATGACAGTGAGACTGTCTCTAAAATCAAAAAATAACTAAAAGTTGCATTTATACTAATGAGCATATGAGTTTATACTAATGAGTGCTATGTTTATAATGTATCTATTAAGTATACAAAAGCATTATGTTTTTTAAAAAATGTATACATCTTAATTTAAAACACTTTATTTTGCTAAAACATGCTAACAATCCTGTGAGCCTTCAGCAAGACATAATCTTTTTGCTGGTAGAGGGTCTTACACCTCAATGTTGATGGCTGCTTACTGATCAGAATGGTGTTTGCTGAAGGTTAAGGTGGCTGTGACAATTTTTAAAAATAAGACAACAACGAAGTTTGCCACATTGATTGACTCTTCCTTTCATGAAAGGATTTCTCTGTAGCATGTGATCTTGTTTGATAGCACTTTACCCACAGTAGAAAGTTATTCAAAATTGGAGTCAATCCCTTCAAAGTCTGCCTCTGCTTTACCACGTTTACATAATACTCTAAATCATTTGTTGTCATTCAACCATGTTCACAGCATCCTCCCCAGGAGATTCCATCTCAGGAACCCACCTCCTTTGCTCATCCATAAGAAGCAACTCCTCATCTGTTCCAATTTTGTTATAAGATTGTAGCAATTCAGTCACATCTTGAGGTTCTACTTGCTATCATCAGGCTCTAGTTCTCTTGCTATTTCCACATCTGCAGTTACTTCCTCCATTCAAGTCTTGAACCCTTCAATCATCCATGAGGGCTGGAATCAACCTCTCCAGAACCCACTTTAATGTTGAGATTTTAACCTCCTCCCATGAATCATAAATATTCTTAATGACATCTAGAATGATGACCTCTTCCCAGAAAGTTTTCAGTTGACTTTGCCCAGACCCATCAGAGGAATCACTATCAATAGCTGGTAGAGCCTTATGAAATGTATTACTTAAATAGTAAGATTTGAAAGTCAAAATTACTCCTTGATCCATGGGCTGCAGAATGGATGTTATTAGCAGACATGAAAACAACATTAATCTCCTGGTACACCTCCATCTTTAATTCTCTGATGAACAGGTGCATTGTCAATAAGCAATCATATTTTTAAAGGAATCTTTCTTCTTTTTCAGTAGTAAATCTCAATAATGGGCCTGAAATATTCAGTAAACCATGTTACATACAGATGTGCTACCATTCAGGCTTTGTTGTTCCATTTCTAGGGCGCAGGCAGAGTAGATGTGGCATAATTCTTAAGGGCTCTAGGATTTTCAGAATGTTAAA
Organism: Rhinopithecus bieti; assembly: GCF_001698545.2. Taxonomy (NCBI): domain Eukaryota; kingdom Metazoa; phylum Chordata; class Mammalia; order Primates; family Cercopithecidae; genus Rhinopithecus; species Rhinopithecus bieti. The sequence continues at coordinate 141,648 of NW_016806876.1, read as the reverse complement.
TGAGCACTGGCTTCAACTTAAAGTCACTAGTTATATTCGCTCCGAACGAGAGAGTCAGCCTGTCCTTTGAAGCTGTGAAGCCAAGCATTGACTTCTCCTCTCTAGCTATGAAAAGTACTAGATGGCATCTTCTTCCAATAGAAGGTTATTTCATCTACATTGAAAATGTGTTGTTTAGTGTATCCACCTTCATCAATTACCTTAGCTAGATCTTCTGGTTAACTTGCTGTAGCTTGCATCAGCACCTGCTGCTTCACCTTGCACTTTCATGTTACAGAGATGGCTTCTTTCCTTAAACCTCAGGAACCAACCTCTGCTAGCTTCAAACTCTTCTTCTATAGCTTTCTCACTTCCCTCTGCCTTCACAGAACTGAAGGAAGTTAGGGCTCTGCTCTGCAATAGGCTCTGACTTAAGGAATGTGGTGGCTGATTTGATCTTCTATCCAGACTACGGAAACTTTCTCCATATGAACAATAAAGCTGTTTCATTTTCTTATCATTCATGTGTTCACTAGAGTAGTGCTTTTAATTTCCTTTATGAACTTTTCATTTACATGCAAAACTTGGCCAAATGACCCAAGAGACCTAGGCGTCAGTCTATCTCAGCTTTCTACATGCCTTCCTCACTAAGTTAAACATTTCTAGTTTTTAAATTTAACGTGAGAGACATACCACTCTTCCTCTCACTTGAACACATAGATCCCATTGTAGGGTTATTAACTGGCCTAATCTGAATATTGCTGTGTCTCAAGGAATAGGGTAGCCCAAAGAGAAGGAGAGAGATAGGAGAATGGCTGATTGGTGGAATAGTTAGAACCCATACAATTATCAGTTAAGTTCACCATATGGATGTGGTTCATGGCACCCCAAAACAATTACAGTAGTAACATCAAGATCACTGCTCACAGATCAGCATATCATCTATAGTTTTTTTAAAAAAAGGCTTGCAATATTGTGAGAGTTACCAAAATGTGACACAGGCACACAAGATGAGCACACGATCTTGGGAAAATGGTGCCAACAGACTGGCTTGAAACAGGGTTGCCACAACCTTCAATTTGTAAAAAAGAAAACTCAGTATCTGTGAAGTGCAATAAAACAAGGTATGCCTATACTCAAGAGTGACATTTCATTAAATTCCATCTTCTATAGAAAGTACAGTTTTCCTTCAAATCTTAGAACAAACGATAAACCAAACATTCAGATATTTACTTAAGATTCCCTCTACAGCATCGTGCTGAGCAAATTTTATGCCTGAGATTTTAATATCAGCACTGGTGCAGTCCACAAAAGTGTCCCCTTTGCCCCTCTTTTCTATCACAATGTCATCTGGTAGGCCCTATCATAAGGAAGAGAGAGCAAGAACACTCAAGATGGGTGAGGAAAAACGCCTAAACATGAACACTCTAGAACAGCTTTCTCTAGTTTAAATGACTGCAGGTGACAATGAGACCAGTCAACCATGTTGCATTTAAATAAAATATATCTCCCCACATATCCTGTTTAATTTAAACCAGGGTATCCAACTTTTAATAACTCTCTGACTAGCCCCTGTATCAGGAAGACAACCCTATCAACTATTCCACATCAGCTCAGCACTAAATTCACTTACAAAAGTGCTACAAAAAATAAATAATGTTCGAGACTAGTCCAGGCAACATAGTCAGACTCCATCTCTACAAAAAACAAAAAAAATTCATCAGGCATGGTGGTATGCACCAATTACTCACCTCACAAGGAGGCTAAGGTGGGAGGGTCACTTGACCCCAGAATTTTAAGGCTGCAGTAAGCTATGATCATGCCATTGCACTGCAGCCTTCATTCTTGGTGACAGAATGAGACCCCATCTCAAATAATAATAATAAGGACTTACAGTTGAGTCAAAGAACTTTAAAGCACTCACCCTTAGAAGTTTGTTTCTAACTCTAACATTCTATGATTCTAATATAAATTATATTTGAATAAACCTAAGCAGTTCTCAAGATGATCTAATTTTAATATTCTCTTAAACAGTTGGCTTAAAATCTGACAAACTGACTAGTTACTAGAAAAAAAAAACAGCCCACCTCATTAGCAAATAAAAAGCATCAGATCAAGGCTGGGTGCGGTGGCTCATGCCTGTGATCCCAGCACTTTGGGAGGCTAAGGTGGGTGGATCACTTGAGGTCAGGAGGTCAAGGGCAACATGGCCAACATGGTGAAACTCTACCTTTACTAAAAATACAAAAATTAGCTGTGTGTGGCATGTGCCTGTAATCCTAGCTTCTCAGGCAGCTGAGTTGGGAGAATTGCTTGAACCAAGGCGTAGATTGCAGTGAGCCAAGATCATGCCATTGCACTCCAGCCTGGGTGACGGAGTGAAACTCTGTCTCAAAAATAAAGCATCAGATTTCAGGTGCAGTGGCTCACGCCTATAATCCCAGCACTTTGGGAGACCAAGGCAGGCAGATCACTTGAGGTCAGGAGTTTCAGACCAGCCTGGCCAACATGGAGAAAGCCTGTCTCTACTAAAACTACAAAAATTAGCCAGGCATGATGGCAGACACCAGTAATCCCAGCAACTCAGGAGGCTGAGCCACGAGAATGGCTTGAACCCAGGAGGCAGAGGCTGCAATGAGCTGAGATCACACCATTCCACTCCAGCCTAGGTGACAGAGCAGACTGTCTCAAGAAAAACAAAAACAAAAAACCCATCACATTGGTATAAATCTTGCTCAAACCATTAATGCAAGTCAAACACCTGAGTGGGCTTACAAAAAACTGGAGTATCAGAAAACTAAAGAATTCACTTGACTTCCTTTATAAAACAGAAGCACATAGACAAAGCTGTAAGAAGTAACTCTCATTGTCTAAAGACGAGTCTTTGAGTAAATGAAAGCAGCAGCTGTTTTTAACAAGCAAAGCCGCTCAATGTATCTACACTGGAAGAGGACAAAGGCTTTGGGGGCCCTAGAGAATGCAAGGGGACTCCACACACTGAAATGCTACCAGGGGTGTACTCTGAATGCCTGAATTATGAATAATTTTGTTTCTGACTGTTGTATGTATCTGCCTGTGCTTTGCATATTTTCTACAATAACCATTGCTTTTATCATCAGAAAAAAGTACAAAAGAATTGCATATTGAGAAAAAAGATTTTACATAAATTTTATATAATGATGCATTTCTTTCCACTTAGAACATAAAACCATCACCTAAAGGAATAGATTTTCAAAACAAGAAAGAAAAACCCTATTGTAAGTACTACTGACAACCTGCACATAGTAGGTACTCAATGTGTATCTCTTCTTATACGGGCTAACTATAGATCACTATCAGATGAGCTTGAATCTAACTCATGAACACTCCATATATGCACACTAGAGATACCATCTGATTCCCCAATTCTCATACCTATACTGTTAGTCAATATACAGCCATTTTTATATCTGATCTATCAGCATTCTATATGTCTGTTTACAACACTCTGGCAATTACATTAAAATTTCCTCACCAATCTAGGAGGAATTCTTATGTACCTTACAAACTACAGTATCAGTGTTATTTCCACTATGCCAAAAAAGTGTTTTTATCACATTGATTTATCTTGCACATGTGTTATTTATATACACACATATATTATACATCAAAAATTGGAGAGTAGAAAGAACAAAAATTATACACATAAAACAAAAAAGGGGTAAGATGATGTACTAGGAACAAGAGAAAACTAAACTTCCAGCCTTGCTTCCATTTAGAAGTTTTGACAAGATAAAGAGCATAGCTCAAGCAGTTTCGGAACAGCTGCACAAGTCCCAAAATGATATATGATTTTTTGCATTATAAGCTTCACTGCTAACTTGAAGCTATTTTGGTAAATAGTTGAACAGGTGTAACTAAATTTGACACATTATGAAAATATACAGGACCAAGACGAACAATTGTAAAGTAACCTAAATTTAGAAATCACTCTAAATGAACAATAAGATTATAACTGTCAAAAAGTTATTATTATTGTTTTTTTTAGACAGAGTCTTGCTCTGTTGCCCAGGCTGGAGCATAGTAGTATGATTTTGACTCATTACAACCTTCTCCTCCCAGGTTCAAGTGATTCTTCTGCCTCAGCCTCCTGAGTAGCTGGGATTACAGGTGTGCAACAACATGCCCGGCTAATTTTTGTATTTTTAGTACAGACGGGGTTTCACCATGTTAGCCAGACTGGTCTCAAACTCCTGGCCTCAAGTGATCTGCCCACCTCGGCCTCCCAAAGTGCTGGGATTACAGGTGTGAGCCACTGCACCCGGCCCAAAGAGTTATTTTTAATGGAATCTTTCAACATTAATCTTTTCTAAAGTATACTTTGGTCAAGACACAAAGCATATCATTTGTGACATTCAGCAAGCATTTAGAGAATTAAGATAATTTGTACCAATTTCAAGTTAAGTGCCCTTCATTATACCTCTCACAAAATAAGCTAAGTGTAAAACAAAAAACAAAAGCCATGTACTAATATATCTGTAACATCTATGAGATAAGACCAAGGAACAAATTTTAAAATATTAAAATTTTAAAATATTGCTAGAATTTTTTTTTTAATTCTAGAAATTAGATTTCCTTTCCATAAACCACCTACAATCTGGAAAGTATGTTTCTTCCTAATGGTCTTTTTTCTATGTGAGCCTGTGAATATCTCCCCAACATACACACTGCTACAAAGAACCACAGCTCAAGTTGCTGAAACACTGGGTCAACCTCTTTCAAGCTTTCCCTGTCCTTAATGTTTCAAGGCAGCTAACTAGAAATCAAATGGGTTCAAATCATATTCTTGGAGTTTCAACAAGATCGGTGATTTATTGTTTACTTGAACATTTCAGGTGTGAGAGTTTGGCTGTGTGTCTTCCACACTCACCTTCCAACTCAATGGAGTCAGCAATGGAGAAAGTGCCATGTACCACATAATGGCCAGGACAAACAATAACAGTGTCACCTTCGAAGCAGGCATTTATAGTAGACAGTGGATCACTACGGAACTAGAAAACAATAAGAACACATTTGTAAATATACATTCCCAAAAAACTAATTTGAGTATTAGTCTAGGTGCCTTCATGTCTAACTTTGAAAATGGAAGCCAAAAACCGCATATTGAAGCATCTCCTTTGATGGTGCACTGACCTAACACATGCCTGGTAAGTGACTACTGAGGACGAAAGGCAGGGATCTCACTACTTTCCACTGCACAGAAAACTATCTTGGGAAAGCTCCTGTAAATACTTTGTGGGATTTGTGAAAATCTGTGGTGAATCAGAAGAAAAAAAAGCCACCTGGAGCGAGAAACTGTTTACCTGAATTTCTCTTCCTTCCTCACCGGGCTCCTGGCAAAGCCCGTCCATGAGCAGGGACCGCAGGAGACCAGCCATCATAGTGGAGGAGATCACGTGAGTGACCTTCTGACCGCTGGGACGGACACCCTTTGCTTGGATATTAGAATTCTTCTGATAACCAAACACATACCTTAAAGAAACAAAACAGGCCTATCAATAAGACAACAAGTAAGAAAAGATGCTAAGAATTACAAAGACACACATACCTCAACAAAGGATTCTCAATGAGTTTCAGCTTTTGTTTCAACTGTTCCATTTCTGAATAAAAGTTTAACCCTTCCACCACAGAGATATTTTCCTGCTTGGAATCAGAGTTACAATTTGACAGACTGCTTCTCAGATTTAAAAATTTCCTGTAACTCTCCTCACATTGAGACAACAGATTGCGGTAGTCAACAATAAGTCCTGATGGAACTTGGTCTTCAAAATGTTATAATGCCTGAAAGTTTAAAAGCAAATTGAAATCCGCTGCCTTTCAGGCACATTTTCCTATCATTAAAACAGCCCACTTAGCACTCCAAGAGCCAGTAAGAAAAGTGTTTTATGGTATATAACTCAGGTACATGTTAAATCATTCTGAATAGCACTCTAATAATAGTAAGTGGAAGCTGTTGGAAGTTTAAAACACCATTTCCGTAAGGTCACTAATTTTTCTTCTCTTGAGGAGTTGTTTGCTTTTTATCTTGGATCCAAGCATTTGTGATTTAGAAAAACTGAAAGTTCATGTTGCACAATTTGCAATTACTATTTAATAAGAAATTATTTTCTTCTCATATATTAGATTCAAAAGCTTAATAAGAAGGCAGCAGGGTGCAATTTGGGAGAGGGAGTAGGGAGAGCAGTACCTCAAATTGTTTCACAACAATGTTTAAGATTACTATATTTTTCATGGATCTGAATATGACTTTGAACATTTTTTAAAGGTTACTGTATTTATAGGATCAAAAAGTAGAAATGACTCAATCTACTCCTTCCTTCTGTTTAAAGCACTATGGCACAAAATTATGCTGAATATTCCCTAAGGAAGATTATTAAAGAATTTCAAAAACTAAACCCTTGAGATTCTGAGGAGGAGAAAAAGGTGCCATTACTAAACTAGAGAGTGACTGAAACAAAATAACCTTGTACTGGACAACCATACTGGCATTTCAAATGTATTAATTTACAAACTTTCTCAAATATAAAAACAGAACACAGAGTATTTCTAGATGCAATAAAATAATGTATAAATGTGCAATCAAGTTAACATATAAAATAATGGATTTGAAAATAAAGTAAAATAGGCCAGGCACAGTGGCTTACACCTGTAATCCCAGCACTTTGGGAGGCCAAGGCAGGCAGATGACTTGAGCCCAGGAGTCTGAGGCCAGCCTGGGCCAACATGGTAAAACCCTGTCACAAAAATACAAAAATGAGCCTGGCATGGTGGCATGCACTTGTAGTCTCAGCTACTTGGGAGGCTGAGCTGGGAGGATGGCTTGAGCCCCAGGGCCCAAGGCTGCTGTGAGATCTAATTATGCCACTGTACTCCATACTCCAGCACGGGCGACAGGGCAAGACCCTGTCTCAAAAAACAAACAAACAAACAGATGTTCAGGGCCCCATCCAGACCAATTAAATGGTTATCTGGACATAGAGGGGTATTTTTTAAAGTTCCCTGGGGACGGTAATGTGTAGCCAAGAGTGAGAACTATTGCCTTAAATGATTTTTTTTTTTTTAGTTTAGTCATGCTTTGAATAACATAGGGAAAAACAAAAACAAGATAGAACCATATCTTAAACAAACTTTTACATCAGATATGAACACTTAAACATAACTTTTCCCACTTTTCAAGTAAGTGAATTAGGCAAAGCTTGAAAAGCAAGGATTTTGTCTACTTTGGTTAATCCAAAAGAACGAGTGAACAGCTGTGAAAGAAAAGGAAAAACAAGAAAGTTTTAAAATTTTAAAAATAAAAAAAAGAAATTGAGGATGAAACTGTGGTCTGCTAAGTTGTGAAGTTCTGCTATGGAAAGAAAGCACTGAAAATGAAACCAGTCATCTCCTAATTATTGCAGACTGGGCTGTTAGTCCCTTTACCCTCTAGTGGAGTCTTTTGTTGTTGTAATGAACTTAAGCATGCCTCTATTCAATTAAAAAACCTCTGCTGGCTCGCGTTTAGTCCTCAAAAAGAAGTCCTGAACGTGGTACTATAAATAGATTCATAATCTTGCCATATTGCACTTCTCCTGCCTCAGAGCCGCTGTACATAAACTCTCAATTTCACAAGCTCTTTCAAACCTCCATGTAACTTGTTAGTCAAGCTGCCAGAAGTGTCTTCCGCCTTTTCCACATGATAAACTTACAGTTCTATTCCATGACTCAGCTCCAATGTCATCCTCACCAGTACCATGCCAAGCATTTACACATCATTCCCATCTGCACCTCCCCCAGTGTTGATTCTTTCAAGCCAGAAACATGTAAGTCAGCCTTGACTTCTCTCACCTCATTCACATCTTCTCATCTCCGATATTCACTTGACCACCAAGTCCCAGTCATTCTACTCTCTCAGTAAGCCTCCATCTGTCCTCTCCATATCCCCACTCTAGTCCTCTCTCTTGCCTCTTAACTGGTCTCTCTATTCCAACTCCCTCCATTTGTTTTCTATACAGAAGCCACAATGAACCCTTGAAATCACAAAGCAGCATTTTATGGGACTGAGGTGGGAGGACTGCTTGAGCCCAGGAGTTCGAGACCAGCTTGGGCAACACAAGGAGACCCCCATTTCTACGGAAAAATTTTGTTACAAAATTAGCAGGGTGGCTGGGCGCGGAGGTTCACGCCTGAAATCTCAGCACTTTGGGAGGCCGAGACGGGAGGATCACGAGGTCAGGAGATCGAGACGATCCTGGCTAACGTGGTGAAACCCTGTCATACAAACAATTAGTCAGATGTGGTGGCAGGCACCTGTAGTCCCAGCTGCTCGGGAGGCTGAGGCAGGAGAATGGCATGAACCCAGGAGGCACAGCTTGCAGTGAGCCGAGATCATGCCACTGCACTCCAGCCTGGGTGACAGAGCAAGACTCCGTCTCAGAAAAAAAAAAAAAAAAAATTAGCTGGGCAGTAGTGGCACATGCCTATAATCCCAGTTGATCCAGAGGCTGAGGCAAGAGGATGACTTGAGCCCCACAGTTCGAGCCTGCATTGAACCATAACTGCACCACTGCACTACAGCCTGGGCAACAGAATAAGACCCTGTTTCCAAAAAAATTAAAAACACAAAACACAAAACTAGTCATATTCAACCAAGAATAAAAACCCTTCAGTGGCTTCCCACTGCTCTTAAAGACAAAAATGACTAACCACCTAACAAAGCCCCACACTGTCTGGCCACTGCCAACCTCTCTAATCTCATTTCCTAGGTCTCACCCAGCACTGTCTGTGTTCCAGCCATGCTGGCTTTTCAGCTCCTTCAACACACTGAGCGCCTATATCTTTTCCCTTCCCTACCCCTGCCTCCCCTTTCACCCAGCTAACCCAAGTTCAAATGTCATTATTCCAGGAAATAACCCTAGAACTGCAACTTGACCTAACCTCAGGACACTCTGTAATTCTTCACAGCACTGACTGCTATTTCCAATCATGCAGACATCTGTGCGTGATTATTTCATCAAGGCTCATCTCCCACCTTTAGACTGACAGCTCCCTGATGATGGCGTGTCTCATGCACCAGACATACCCCACCCTTGACTAAGGATCTGGCACTCAAATATTTATTGAATCAACGAACAAATGAAATCCCTTATAATTTGACCTTCTCTGGGCACTGACCCAAATCTCAGCCCTCAAAATGCAGTGTAAATTTAACAAGGCTCCTCTTCAAATAATACTAAAAAAAAAAAATTCCAGATACTTCCTTTTCTACGAACTTCTATCTATGCCAATAGAGATTAGCTCCCTGATTCCTAATTTCCTAAACGTATCAGGTATCCCTTTATCTTCAAATGCTTCAAATGACAGATTTTTTTTAAATGAGAAAAACAAAAGGGAGTTATTTGGGTTCTGGACATAAACTGGTTCTTTAGATTCACTCTGCTTGGCCCAATACTGAACATCTAGGGTTAAATGTTCTTGCATACAATCGGAAACTGTCCGTAAGATGTTGGCAGCAGGGCCTGAAACGTTCTGCTTCTTTGCAGAGCATTCGAGTTAAGCTCAGCAAAACCAGGTTAACTCACCAACGGTATAGAAAATGGAAAGTACTTTTTATACTACAAAACACCAAGCAATATTATTTACATTATGGTCATTATATATTACTCAGTCTTTTAGTTCCTGAGGGAATATAAGTCTATTTTTAAATAGCTAAAAGTAAGCCTTCTTTGGTGAATATACTTACCTACAGAAGATCCAAAATAACATCTGTATAGGGAACTATCCAATAAAAGATTGATGTGAAAAATTGTTTAAATCATACCCACTGATCCAGGTATGGGCTTTCTTTCCCATGGAAGGGACAAGGGGTGCACTTGTGCAGTGGAAATAACTATGGCAAAAAATGCTGACAGGTATGAATACATCCCCTAAGGATCCTAGAGGCAGCCTAAGAAAACACTTGCTTTGAGCAGACATATGCTTAAAAAAAATGTGTATTCGTCTTTTAGCAGTACACACAGCATGGTATATAACCTGCTTCACTGTCTTTCTCTTTTTCTACTTTCTGTACTCTTGTATTGAAATATACCAACCATAAGCCTTAACATCCACAACTTTTAAGTCAGTTTATAAATACATACAAACCCAATTAAGAATCCCCTACTTTGTTAACATTTGCAAAAACCAAGTAAAAGATAAACAGGAATTCTTTATACACTTGACCCTTGAAGAACACAGGTCTGAATTTCGTGGGGTCCACTGATAATTTACACTGAGTGTGCCAGCCTCTCCTGCCTCCCTTTCCACCTCTCTTCCACCTGTTTTGCCTCTGCCACCCCTGAGGCAGCAAGACCAATCCCTCTTCTTCCTCTTCCTCCTCTGGTGAAGATGATGAGGATGAAGACCTTTATGATGATCCACTTCCACTTAATGAGTAGTAAATATATTTTCTCTTTCTTATGAATTTCTTAACATTTCCTTTTTTCTAGCACTTTATTATAAGATAATACACATAGCATATAAAGTATGTGCTAATCAACTATTTATATTAATGGTATGGCTTATTTTCTGGTCAACAGTAAGCTATCAGCAGCTAAGTTTTGGGAGAGTCAAATGTTATACTCAGATATTTGACTGTGTAGGGGTAGGGGGAGATAGGCACCCCTAAATCCCACATCATTCAAGAGTCAACTATACTAGTTTTGTCATCTTTTCTGTAAGTTTGAAATTATCATTAAATGATTTAAACCATTTTTAGCCAGGTGCACGGTGGGTCGCGCCTATAATCCCAGCACTTTGGGAGGCCAAGGCAGGTGGATCACCTGAGGTCAAGAGTTTGAGACCAGCCTTGCCAACATAGTGAAACCTCGTCTCTACTAAAAATACAAAAATTAGCCAGGCGTGGTGGTGCGCATGTGTAATCCCAGCTACTCAGGAGGCAGTGGCAGAGAATTGCTTGAACCCAGGAGGCGGAGGAGGTTGCAGTGAGCCGAGATCACACCACTGCACTCCAGCCTGGGTGACACAGCAAGACTCTCTCAAAAATAAAAAACAAAATAAAATGATTTAAAACTTTTAATTTTTTTAATTTAAAAAAGATTATCCTATCTTTGGATATTTTTAATTATTGCAATGACCAAGTTTACAGTTGAGTTTTAAATCTGGGTCTAACACAGACCAAAATTATTTCATTTCATCCAAAGTTTCTGGCCACAAGGTTATTTTCCTCAACTTCTTTCCCTACCTGACATGCTTAATTGCAAGGGCTGTCTGGTTAAACACTCCCGAATCATCAAACACCACCCAGAGCTCCTGCAGGGGCAACCGATGTTCCTTCAGATCGAGGAGCTCCTTCATGCACTCCATGGTAAAAGTGCTCACTTGAGAGTCACGGAGGTATGGTTCAGCAAGCCTCACCACTGCCTTCAAGGCTGCAAAGTCCACATCTGTGCCCTGAAATTTAAAATAATGTGACTTAACACATGGAAATCTAAATTAAGATACACCTATAAGATACTACTGACAATCTGATTTTTTTAAAAAGCATACAACATGGGTGGGGAGCCTTTACCCATAACATAAAGGATGAACAAGACAGGCTGGCTCTTACCCTCATGGAGCTTACACTGTAATCAGGAAGATCAATAAACACAATGATAACGAGTAGGTGACAGAGAATAACTAGCAGCGGTGGGGATCTGGTTCTGCTGAGATGTCCAAGGAAGTCAGCTTGGAGCAAGGCTGAGGAGGATGAGAAGGAAGCAGCCATCTGAAGAGCAGGGAAAGCGCAAAAGGCCTGTGGCAGAGACAGGCTTGGCAGCTGGAGGAGCAGGAAGGCAGTCCTTCATGCTGGAGCCAAAGGGAGGAATTGGAGCAGGGGGCGTGTGCAGTGGAGCAGCAAGACATGAGGTGAGAGAGAGAGAGGCAACAAGATCAGGACATGAAGGACATCTGAAGGAGCTTGGATTTTACGTGTTTTCTATACAATGAGAAGCCATAAAGCCAATACTAAGCCCTTGTAAAGACAATACATTAGGAGTTTTAAGCAGAGAAATGGCATGCTTCTGTTTTAAAATAATGACTTTGATTGGTTTCAGAGAACTGATTGGCAGGGGGGGGCCCTATCATAACCAAATGAATAGGCCTGAACTTCAACCAAAAAATATTAGCATAATCCAAAATTTAAAAACTCACAAGCAGTAGCTGCAATCCACTGCCTCGCACATAATCACTGCAGTATGTGATGCCATTTTCTAAGGGAGCTGCAACAACAACTTGTATTCACACTCCCTGGTTTGTCATTTTAGGTTACTAGGGCTTTTTGTGGTCCGTTAACAAACACTGAGAAAATTCAAAGCTGTAATTAGAATGCAAATGTAAAAGGCCTAGTCAGGTGAAAATAAGATTGTTTTTACATTTTGCAGTGGGACCCACTGTCAAGAGATTAGTCACATATAAACAAATTTCTAGGCAAAAAATGGGCTAGTTTAAAAATGTCTCTTAGCAGAGGTTGCAGTGAGCCGAGATTATGTCACTGCACTCCAGCCTGAGCAACAGAGTGAGACCTCATCTCAAAACATAAATCAATAAAATGCCTCTTAGGTTTGAGCTGTTCAATGAACTACAATTAAGAAGTTAAAAACTTCTTTGAAACCATTAACTTCATAATTAGTCCTAATTTTTTAAGTGATCTCACATACCCTCTTTTAATTAATTTAAACCAGTTTAATTATCTGGTAACAACTCAGTTGCCTTTAAATTTTGCAGAACACTTCCTACAACATGGCAATTAGATGTGAAAAACATGCTATTTGAATCAGCTCATAAACTTTAATTAAAAATAAGCACTTCAGCGGTGACAGTCTGAAGTAAAGTGCTTATAGCTAGAGACAAAGGTGTTAACAACAAAATTAACCTTACCTCAACTAGAACCTTGAACACATTAGTGTGCCAGACTGCCTATCATCCAGATGGCTCAAGAACCTTCTCTAAGAACTCAGCTGTGCATTCCTTTACCTCAAAGTCCTTACAGTCAGCTACAAACAAATGAAACACAAGAAGAACTGAAAATGCATAAAGCAGAGGGAAGTTCATAAATCCACTTAAATACACTATCTCAGAAACAACAACCGGCAATCTGAGGGACTGAAACAAATAATCTACCTGTAAATTAAAAAGACAAAAGATGGAAAAAACCAGCCAGGCATGGTGGTTCATGCCTGTAATGCCAGCACTTTGGGAGGCCAAGGCAGGCAGATCACCTGAAGTCGCGAGTTCGAGACCAGCCTGAACAACATGGAGAAACCCTGTCTCTACTAAAAACACAACATTAGCTGGGCATGGAGGCGCATACCTGTAATCCCAGCTACTCAGGAGTCTAAGGCAAGAGAATCGCTTAAACCCAGGAAGCAGAAGTCATGGTGAGCCGAGATCATGCCATTGCATTCCAGCCTGGGCAACAAGAGCGAAACTCTATCTCAAAACCAAACAAACAAAAAAACACCTACTCAACTAAAGTGTAGTCTTGATAGGCTCTGAATTGCTCATAGAACAAATGTTGATTTGTTCAGAAAATTTCTGGGAAAAAGGTTTTTCCTTCTGGCATGAAACTTTGTAAACTAGAACCTGGTTTATCACCATAGCTATAATCACTGCCTGAATCTTCATCTAGGAACAAACCTAAAAAAATAAATAAATAAGTAAGCTACAGTGCCTTATTGAATGCTTCTCTTTTCATATCCTTGCATAGAAATCTCAAACAAAATACAAACAAGAATTTTAATATGAATGGTCTAATTACCTCTACCGTTGTGAACTAGTTTTCCAAACTTAAAAATATTTCAAAATGCAAATTCGACTTCAAAACAGTAAGAGCGTAAGATCTTTGGGGGGGGGGGGGGGG
>NW_016806876.1:101698-125271 GCF_001698545.2 Rhinopithecus bieti | reverse complement strand
TGCATTGGGGAGTTATACATGATATAAATGATGAATTGATGGGTGCTGACGAGTTGATGGGTGCAGCACACCAACATGGCATAAGTATACATATGTAACAAACCTGCACGTTATGCATATGTACCCTAGAACTTAAAGTATAATAAAAAATAAAAAAAAATATAAAAAAATAAAAAAAAAAAGAAAGGGAGCTGACTTCCCCTTAGATGGGTTAAACCCTCCCTTTATTTCCTACAATATCAGTCTGTCAATCGCCCCTCAATAAACAGGGATAAGAGAGTCTTAATAATCCACAAGGTTTCCTTCAGTAAGGACATTAGGTTCCTCACTGATTTCAATGACTGTGTCTAAGGAAAAGATCAGAAAATGCAAATCACATTAGGTTTGGGCTGTATATAATGTTTCATAAGGTACGATTCGACCAGTGGCATATCTAATTCTGTGTAATAAGATGTTTTAAATAAATGAAACTACTACTAAATAAGTAATGCTAAGAAGGGTAGCATTTAGAATGTAGAGTATTTTCCAGAAGTGGTTTCAGGGAAGGTAACTGAGCTGTTAGCAGATACCTTTTTTCTCCCTCCCCCTTGATTTTCTCCTTCCCTTCCCTCCTTCCTTCCATTTCTTTGTCCCTGTTCAGGCCACCAGAAGTAATTGACCCACAGATGACCAAAGTGTACTCAAGGGTCCACTGCTCACAAACACTGATGCACATGAGCCTTAGAAGGCGTCAGTATCTTACTGGCTGCGTGACAATCACTCTGTGCCTCAGCTTCCTCGTCTATAAAGGGAAGATAAAAATAGTACACCTACTTCAATTAAATTAAGAAGATTATTTGTTAATAATTTACAGCAGTGCCCATTATATAATGTATACATTTATTAAAGAAATAGTAGTACTTCAGCACCATTCTTTTTTTCCCCAGCACCATTCTTTATAGTTATATGGAGGTATAATTAACATATACAAGTTATATACATTTAAAGTGTATAACTTGACGGCCAGGGGCAGTGGCTCACACCTGTAATCTCAGCATTTTGGAAGGCAGAGGTGGGTGGATCACCTGGGGTCAGGAGCTCGAGACCAGCCTGGCCAACATGGTGAAACCCCATTTCTATTGAAGAGGGTTTTCTCCCTCCTCCATTTCAATCCCTCTACCTGTGGCCCATCACAACCTTCTACCTGCCCTAAGGTGGCTGCCACCTGCTCTTCCCGGCCTTATTTATAGCTTTGTTCTCTTTCTCATCACTGGGTCCACATGTCTACACATGCGCTCCAAAATACCTGTTCTCCTAAAAACACTTTAAGCCCATCTGCAGCCTTGAGATCCTGCTCTCTTTCTTTCTCTGTAGCCTCAAACTGCTCAGCATAGTGCCTTCCCACTCCTGCTTTCTTGGAGGCCAGTGGCCCCTCTGGAGGCCACTCCTCACACCCCACAGCAGCACTGACTCTGCTGACCACCCACCTCTGTAGTCTTCCCTCCCTTGGCCTCTGGGTCCTCACTTTCCCGGTCCTCCTTCTAGTTCACTGACTATAGTACCTCAGTCAACTGCAGTGAGAAAGTGAAAAAGTCCAGAAATAAACAATTGTGGAAAAGTCCAGAAATAAACAATTCATCAGTTTCAAATTGTGTGCTGTTGTGAGTAGCATGACTCATTCCTTTTCCAACATATCACACTGGCACTGTCAGGGCCAAGGGAAAGCTCAACACTCACCCTCTGAAGGTTCACTGGAAGTTAACTGTCAAATGCCAGATTAACAGAAGACCTATAAAATTATTAACATGCCCATGAATCACACTGATTACCTCACCATGCAATGAGGTACAGATGGTTCTATACCCTTCTGCTTAGGGTAAAGGGAAGCAGAGAAGCATGGATGATTTTAGAGGGGGGGTACTAAATGATTTTCAGGGAATTCAATGGGCTTAAATAACATACAGTGAGTGAGGCCGGGCGTGGTGGCTCATGCCTGTAATCCCAGCATTTTGGGAGGCCAAGGTGGGTGGATCACCTGAGGTCAGGAGTTCAAGACCCACCTGGCCAACCCCAGCTCCACTAAAACCCCATCTCTACTTAAAAAAAAATACAAAATTTAGCCAGGTGTGGTGGCGCATGCCTGTAATCCCAACAGCCCAGGAGGCTGAGGCAGGAGAATGGCTTGAACCCAGGAGGTGGAGGTTGCAGTGAGCCGAGATCATGCCATTGTACTCCAGCCCAGGAGACAAGAGTGAACGTCCATCTCAAAAAAAAAAAAAAAAAAAAAATGAATTAAAAGTAAGTACAAAAAAAGAACACACAGTGGTCTGGGACAAAGCCTATTGGGCCTGTAGAGAAGATAATGGTTTGTGACAAGTCTGTCCAGGTGCCTTGGCCGACTTCAGTCTTTCTTTCTGCAATATGGAATCCAGTTAATGAAAACTCAGGGAGGTGACCAGAGGTGATTGCTTCCTTCTTTGGTGGGTTCAGACTTTAGGCAGAATAAAGGAATCTCAGAGAACTTTGTTCTGTGCTTGGAGAGACACAGAGGATTAAGAGATGGGGGTGGGGGGAGGTCAGCGAGTCCTCGAAGCTGCTTCTTCAGTTCAGCCTGACAAAGCATCATATTTCAGGGTATCAGTTTATGGGCCCCCATATCACTTAGTAGCCATTTTGATTATCAGATCAAAAAAACATAGTGCAATTTATATAGGTTTCAGTACTATCCTTGATTTCCAGCAGTCATGGGGGATCTTGAAACATATCCCGAGAATAAGGGGCACTACTCTACTCCTTCTTGCTCTCATTTCTCTTCCCACCTTTCTGACTCCATGAATGGAGGTGATTCCCAGGAGTATTTACTAGGCAAGGGCCTAGGGCAGGTGTGACCACCACTGTGGCCATGCAGGAAAGGAAAGCAGATTTGCTCATTCATTCCACAAATAATAAATATATATAGTCTAGACTATGCACCAGACATTGTTCTAGATTTAAGGGAAACAGGGCAAACGAGACAGACAAGGTCCCTGCCTGCGCAGAGTTCACAGGCTAGGAAGAATACCCAACAAACAAGTAAAACATCAATTAACAAGCAAATTTCAAGTATTAAAAAAATACTAACAATAAAACAAAGTGCAGGCTGGGTGCAGTGCCTCACGCCTGTAATCCCAGCACTTTGGGAGACCGAGGCAGGTGGACCACTTGAGGTCAGGAGTTCGAGACCAGTCTGGCCAACATGATGAAACCCCATCTCCCTTAAAAATACAAAAATTAGCCAGGCCTCGTGGCATGTGCCTGTGGTCCCAGCTACTCAGGAAGCTGAGGGAGGAGAATTGCTTGAACCCGGGAGGCAGAGGCTGCAGTGAGCTGAGATCACAACATTGCACTACAGCCTGGGCCACAGAGTGACTCTGAATCTCGGAAAAAAAAAAAAAAAAATTGTAACAATGTGATAGAAAATGCTGGGGGGAGACAAATTCAGACTTTTATGCAAAACACCTGATTTTAAACTTAGCAACTAATTTTTAAAAAATTTAAACACTACACAAGCCAGAAAAACTATTTCCCAGGCCAAATTGTCCCATGGCCCACCAGACTGCAACCTCCATTCTAAGGCCAAACTACTCAGGGCACAGTGCAGGGACCAGGAGGAGATTGTTGGAAATGCAGTCTCTCCCACCCCAACCCCAGACCTGCGGGATCAGAATCTGTGTGTGGCAAGATACCCAGTCCCCAAGTGACATCATTCACATTTGATGCAAAGTCCTTCTGAACTGACCTCTCTCCTGAGGCTTTATCAGTTTTCACATTCCTGCTGGAAAACTTGATGTGGGTTCTTGTCTGTGATTCACCTTCACTGTGCTGCAAAGCCAGATCCCAGCATAGCCCTTCTTCCAGCGCGGATGCCTCAGCTTCATCCTACCTCCCTGCCACAGCATGTGTGGGCCCCAACTGTCTTGCACTCCCACTGCTGGGAGAGCCTCTGGGAAGTCGCCCTCTGAGAAGCCTTCACCTACCCTACCCATCTCCACAATTAACTGCTCCCCTCTCACTGCCCCTAATACAGGAGTCGCAAACATAAATGCCCCCAAAAGCCAAGCTAATACCAAGCAGAGAAGCGGCCACTGGTGTATGTGCAGTGGGGTGTGAACCCAGTGTTGTTAGGGTGACCTTTCAAGAAAAGTCGGAAATCAAGATTTTTAAAGATATCTTTGTACTGAAACGTGACCAAGAGGCCGGGCTCAGTGGCTCACACCTATAATCCTAGCACTTTGGGAGGCAGACTGCTTGAGGCCAGGAATTCCAGACCAGCCTGGTCAACATGGCGAAAACCCATCTCTACTAAAATTACAAAAAAATTAGCCAGGTATGGTGGCGGGCACCTGTAATCGCAGCTACTTGGGAGGCTGAGGCGTGATAATTGTTTTAACCCAGGAGGCAGAGGTTGCAGTAAGCCAAGATCACATCACTGCACTCCAGGCTGGAAAACAGAGTGAGACTCTGTCTCATAAAGAAAAGAAAATGTGACCAACGGGTTTCAAAAATGTTAAACACCATGCCAGCCAAATAAACGTATCTACAGACCACCAGTTTGCAGTTTCTGAGACTTGGCCACTTGATATATTGTGACAGGGGCTGTGAGTTCTTCCAAGTAGGACACATGTCCTGTTCCCTTTTGTATTGCTAGCACCTACAACTAAGCCTGACTTAGTAATGGGAAAAACTAAATAATACTTTTCCTCTTCTATAGAATGTGACATCACTATGTCATTAGCAAAATGGCTTTGGTTTAAGAGTCAAGTACCGGGGGCCTGGACCATGAGGCTCTGCACCCAGCTGCCAGCAGTAATCACAGATTCATCAGCAGTATCACTGCCTGAGTCAGGGTCGGTGAAGGCTGCCTGTATTTGGTGTCCTCTGCCTCCAAATCGGACTATCAGCTTCCCCAAGAACAGAAATTGCAATGGGCTTTGATCCCCTGGGAGACGAGGGTCCCACTATAAGTTGTTACTGGATCCTTATGTGAATGCTTTGAGAGCAGATACGGACCAGGACAGACAGTGCATATTCTAAACAGCAGAGAAAGGGAGGGAGAGAGCCCCTGTCCTAGGAGGGCACCCATCGGGGTGAGGCTTGTCTCTCCATCAGCAGTTGTACCGAGCCTGGGTGGGCCTGAGCGTCTTCTGTAGGAGAAAAAGGTGGCCTACCTTGCCACAGACTGCAGGGAGAGGAGAGACACTAGGTCTCTGCCACTCTGATTGGAGAGTCTGGGGCTCCCCCCATGAAGAAAATGGAAAAGAAAAGCCAGGCCGGAATCTTGGATTGCATTTTCCACTAGAGGGCAGCTTAAATTTTCAAAAGAAAATATATCTTGTCCACTTTATGAAGCACTGAAGTCCTCTCAGTTTCCTCTTGAGTGACCAGGCCCTTCATGAGGCCCCTGGGGATGAGAAGGAATGAATTCAGCCCTTCCCTCATGGAGCTGTCAGTCTGGTGGGGAAGCAGCAAATGAAAAAGAGGACACCCAGCCAGGGTGCACTCAGAACCTAGACCAGTTGCCGTCAAGGAGAGAGAGAGCTGCTGTCAGGAGACAGAATCCCAGGCAGGGCCTCGGCATGGAGGTCTTGGGAAGACTTCCCTGAGAAGAAGGGCATTGAGTAGGACCTTCAGGATAAGATGCAGGCAGCCACTGGCCAAAGGTGGAGAGGGACAGATTCTAGAAGAACGGAGATGGGCATTCAGGAGGGGGGGTGGGGATCCAGGAAGAGGGGAGCCCTAGCTCGAGAAGCCATGAGACATGAGAGAGGATGGGGTTCCAGAAACAGAAAAGCCTCCTTGAGGACTCAGCATAGAGTGAGAGAAAGGGAGTGGCTAGAGATGAGGTTCTGGGGTAACAAAGCCTCAAAGGCCTTTGAAAAAGTTCAGATTTTAATCTACACATAATGAGCTGCCATTGATTAGCTTCAAAGAAGAAAAGAGGTGACTTGACTGCTGCTTTGGCAAGAACTGTCTGGCTGTTGTGTGGAGGACACACTGCAGGACTCAGCATTTGGGAACATCTGTCTCCTAGACACAACACTGTGTAAAACGAACAGCAACACCTCACATTGCACAGTGCTCTCTTGTTTACAAAAGGGGTTTCATTAGATGCCTAGCCCTCCTCCTTCCCCTCTTCCCCAACTTTAGTATGAGATAATTTTAGCTTCAATTTATATTAGAGGAAATTTGTTTCGTGAGTTCTTATGAGGTGCCCAGAGTCAGAAGCATCAGTAAATGGAGGAGACTGGATTCAAACCAAGGTTGACCTGACTTCCAGCTGAGGGCTCTTTTAATTATGACCTTGACTCTATGGCCCAAATATATATACATACACACACACACACATTTATACACACACATATATATACACACACACATAATGTGTGCAAGTTTTATGTTTATATGTATATGTATTATATAAAACATACACATTATATATATATTTGTATATATGTGTATTTTTAATGTATTTTACAATTTATATATAAACAGGTCAGTGTATGTGTGTGTGTATATATATACACCCCCACACACACACATATATTTGCACACATCATGTAAAACGGATGCTCATATCCTCGTCTTTGAAACCCTACAGAAGCAGGTCCGGTATTTCACTCTATAGGCTCTATGTGTCTGGATGTATGTAGTCTGGGAAACCAGTCCAGGACACAACTGAAAATCCTTCAGAAAGTAAGAAGAGAGGGGAACCAGTGTCAACCATCTTCCTCCTCCTTCCAAGCCACGGGCACCCCTAGCCCTGCACAAGCCAGTGTTTGTGTGTATATCACACCTACTGAAAGAACAGATCAATGTGCTTGCTTCTGGATATGAAGAGTAACTGGGGCCAGGCACTCATACCTATAATCCCAGCACTTTGGGTGGCTGAGGCGGGTGGATCACCTAAGGTCAGGAGTTTCAGAGCAGCCTGACCAATATGGTGAAATCTCATCTCTACTAAAAGTATAAACATTAGCTGGACGTGATGGCGGGCACCTGTAGTCCCAGCTTCTCAGGAGGCTGAGCCAGGAGAATTGCTTGAACTCAGGAGTAGAAGGTTGCAATGAGCCGAGATCTTGCCACTGTACTATAGCCCGGGAAAAAGAGCAAGACGCCATCTAAAACAAAAAAAAGAGTAACTGGGACTAAATTTACTTTTCCATCAACAAACAACTAGAAAACTGGACAAAATATATGAGACAACAGTTTGCAAGCAATGGACACGATAGGATGATGATCCCTGAAAGAAGGGAAACAAATGATGTGAGTCCCATCATTACCCTGACTTTCTGCCTGAGGCACCTTCCAGACTGAAGCCAGGAAAGGGAAATTTCAGCAGAGCACAGCATCTCACTGAGTTGAGGAAACAGAGATCAGAGTTTGGCGAGAGAAAGAGCCGGAATTTTGAAAATAAAAAGTACCAAGAGACTTGATCACAGGCCGGGCACAGTGTCTCACACCTGTAAACTCAGCACTTTGGGAGGCCAAGGAGGGCAGATCACTTCAATCCAGGAGTTTGTGACAAGCCTGGGCAACATAGTAAGATCCCATATCTTAAAAAAAATTAGCTGGGTGTGGTGGTGCACATCCGTAGTACCAGTAATCTGGGAGTTTCAGGTGGGAAGGTCACTTAACCTCAGGTGCCACTGCACTCCAGCCTGGGTGACAGAGCAAGACTGTCTTAAAAAAAAAAATCACAAAAAGAACTCCAGAAATCTGCAGAGGGTTCTCCTCTAGTCTCTTCCTTAATACTAAGCCTCACGTGAATAGGGTGAAACTCCATGAGGCTGGTCAAAGAGCTCAGTTAAACCATTACCACAACTCACACAAGGATGAGAGACATTTCAGTTCAGACGAGCCAGAGTGGTGACTCCTGGAAGGACTAGTTACCTAGAATGCAAACACTCACAAAACAGCGAGACGAACAAATCAACTAGAAAATGGGCAAAAATATGAGCACACGTTTTCACTGAAGTGGATATAAAGATGGCAACTAACATGAGAAAAATGCTCAACATCACTAACCACTAAGGAAATGCAAATTGAGACTCTTATGGGACTTTAGGTGTCCATTTTCTGGTTGGGCCAGAAACCTCTGTGGCCCCACACCAAGTTCTTGTCTTGGCCTGTGTCCAGGAAGAATGAGGTACCAATGAGATATGCAGACAATAAAGGTGAACGAGATAAAGACGAACTTGATTAAATGTTAGAACAGCACACAGCAGACCATAGCTCTTCTCTGTAGTTAGGTCATCCATTAAGTGTTCAGTTCTCAGCAGAAGAGAGGCCCTGAAGACAGTAGGTCCTCGTTGCCTGCAAGTCCTCCCCGCAGTTCTTCAGCAAGAGAGGGTAAGTCCTCTACCCAGCTCTTCAGCAGGAGACGGTAAAGTCTGCACCTCTCAGAGGAGAGGCAGCCCTGGAGAGTGGCTCCTCGCTGCTGGCAGGTCCTCTCCACAGCCCCCCAGCAGGAGAGGGTAAGGGTCCTCTCCATAGCTCCTAGGTGGGAGAGGACCTTCTCCACAGCTCTCAGTGGCGGGGAGGCGGCCCTGGAGAATGGTTTCTCTTTGCCAGCAGTTTGACTCTGCACCAATCAGCAGAGAGGGTAGGTCCTCTCTGCAGCTGCTCAGGTCACCTCTGCAGCTCTCAACAGAGATGATAAGTCCTCTCTGTAGCCAGCCATCTCATCAGCTCCACCTGTCGGCAGAGAGAATACACCTCTGCAGGTGATGGTCAAATGACTTCTGTCCTCTTAGTTGTCTGGATGTCTTCTGCCCTTCTCTGGCTGATCCCAGCACTTTCATAGACCTCCAAGGGGAGGAAGTGCGTGCTGATTGGTCCATGAGTGGCCAGGGGTGCGCCCAGAAGAGACACCACAAGTCCCCACTCTACAGGAGTAGTGGAGTGCATCTTTATGTCCAGTTCAGTGAAAATGTCTGCTCACATTTTTGCCCATTTTCTAGTTGATTTGTTTCCCTCACTGTTTTGTGAGTCTTTGTATTCTAGGTAATTAGTCCCTTCAGGAGTCACCACTCTGGCTTGTGATGCCAGCAACACTTCTCTTTCCGTTCTCAGGGCTTCTGCCTTGCACAGCTTCTCCCACATCTCGTTCAGCTCAGCTATAATCTTCTCTGTCTTCTGCAGCCTCTCCATGGCTTCCTCAGGCCCAATCTGGGGCTCTGTGTTGGGGGAGAATCATGGCTCCAGCTCCCCATTATGTGGAGTTAGGGATGAGAGTGAAACTGGAGCAGGGGGCAGACGATACAGCTCGCAGGGTGCCTGACACTTCTTCTTCCACCTTCAGGTCTTCCGGAGCAGAGGCTGACATTCCCTGAGCCATCAGTAGCTCCCGCGGCAGGGCCACCTCCTCCTGCAGCTCTCTAATCAGTTGGGCATTAGGGTCCTTGTTGATGGCATTGCAGATTTGCTTGGTATGGTCGCCATACCTGAGGGTGATGAGAGTCTCCTCATAATTGATGTCAGCAGGGCTCAGGGCTGCAATCATTGCTGTGCATGAGATCCCACCCAAATTTTCCCAGAGCAGCCAGGTGAGCACAGAGTCTCTGTAGGGGATAAAATCCGACTTCTGCTTCTATGACTGCATATCCGCAAGGGCCGAGATCACCTTCCCTAAAGTAGTCAGAGACTTACTGATGGTGCCCTCCTTCAGGCGCATGCCCCGGGTCCCTGAGGAGTCAGCCACTCACTCCCAGCAAGGTCCACAAAAATGATCTTACTGACCTGACCAAGTCCAGCCCAGTGAGCTGGTTAAGGCAGCGCTGTGTGAAGACAACGGTAAAGAGAGCATGTGAACGGCTGCTGGTCTCATTCATGTTAGTGGCAGCCACAGTCCATGCTTTATTTCCACAGTCTATGAGGTCAGCAATGTCTGCGTAGGAGGTCACAGCCAATTTGGACGGGGCCTGCATGCAGAAGCCCAGGATGTGGTGCTCCCGGTCCCACAGGGAATCTCAACTCTCAGGGTTCAAGAGGTCTCGTACCCACTCACAACAGATCTCCAAATAGCTCACCTCCACAGAGTAGGATAGCTGAGCACTCTGGTTCTCACTAATGTGAGAAGTAGTCATCCAGAGAGCTGTGGCATCATCCTCTGCTACCCTGGCTCCTGCTGTCCCATCATGGCATAGGATTTCCCAGCCCCAGTTTGCCTGTAGGCAAAGATGCACACGTTGTAGCCTTCAAAGGCATGGAGCAGCAGGTCCAATGTCCCGATACACTTGCTACTGAGATGCAAACGGGATCTTTCACCGAAGTGTGTGACCAGTAGTAGTCAAAGGTGAAGCTTTTGGGGACATCCTTGTCTGTTTAGGATTAATGATGGAGGTGGTGTTGCCCTGCATGCCGACCACACGCTTGGCATCCTGTCTGTTCTAATGTGTGTTACAAAGGGCTGAACCCTCAGCTGCCACTTTCACTGAGGCACTAGCCACGGCTCCAGACACTCCTGCCCTCCTCAGCTGGCATCTTGGCCCCAGACCAGGGGGACTGTATCAGTTCTGGCTGCCACGAGCCTTCATAGGGGGAGCCCCATCCTACTCCTGGGGCCTGGCCACACCAGCTGGGGCCCTGGGAGATACCCTCGGCATGGCGGGGCTCCCGATCCAGCTTGGTGGAGTGACAGGGACAAGCTTTCTGGGAAGCGTGAGGTGGGAGTGGGGAGGATCGGGGTTGGTTCAGAGCTGCCCTCGCCCCTCGCTGGGTCCCTGCGCGCCGAGACACAAAGAGCCCAAATAGCCATAGTAATTTTAAATGAAAAGGACAAAGCTGGAGCCATCACATTGACGAACTTCAAACTACACTACAAGACTCTAGTAACAAAAACAGCGTGGTACTGGTACAAAAACGGACACATAGTCAAATAAAACAGAAGTAGAGAACCCAGAAATAAAGCCACACAACTACAATCAGCTGATTTTTAACAAAGTTGACAAAAACTAAGCAATGAGGACAAGACACTTTATTCAATAAATGGTGCTGGGATAACTTTGTCTACATGAAGAATGAAACTGGACCCCTTCATATCACCATATACAAAAATCAACTCAATATGAGTTAAACATTTAAATGTAAGACCTCAAATTAGGAAAATCCTAGAAGGAAACCTAGGAAATGCCTTTCTTGACATTGGCCCTGGCAAAGAATTATGGCTAAGTCATCAAAAGCAATTTCAAGAAAACAAAAATTGGTAAGTGGGACCTATTTAAGCCAAAGAGTTTCTGCACAGCAAGACAAAATATTAAGGAAGTAAACAGATATCCTACAGAATGGGAGAAAATATTCACAAACTATGTATCCGACAAAAATCTAATATCCAGAATGCAGAAGGAACTTAATGAGATCAACAAAAAACAAATAAACTCATTAAAAAGTGGGCAAAGGGTATGAACAGACACTTCTCAAAAGAAGACATGCCAGCAGCTAACCGACATAAAGGTTTACCATCATTAATCACCAGAGAAATGCAAACTAAAACCACAAGGAGATAACATCTCACCAGTCAGAATGGATAGTATTAGAAAGTCCAAAAATAACAGGTGCTAGTGAAGTTGCAAAGAAAAAAGAACATTTTTACATTATTGGAGGGACGGTAAATTAGTTCAACCATTGTGGACAACAGTGTGGCTATTCCTCAAAGAGCTGAAAACAAAACTATTTGTCCTAGCAATCCCATTACCAGGTATGTACCCAAAGGAATATACTCTGTCGTAATGACACATCAATGCCTATGTTCGCTGACCCACTATTCACAATAGCAAGACATGGAACCAACATAAATAACCATCAGTAGTTGACTGGATGAAGAAAATGTACTACATATACACCATAGAATACTATGAAGCCACAGAAAAAAACAAAATCATTCACTTTGGAGCAACATAGGTTCAGCTGGAGACCATTATCCTAAGCAAACAAATACAGAAATAGAAAAACAAACACCACATGTTCTCACAACGGGGAAATAATCATTGAGTACATATGAACATAAGGATGGGAACAAAAGACACTTGGGACTATTAGAGAGAGGAGAGAAGGCTGGGGGCAAGGGCTGAAAACCTACCAATTGGGTACTGTGCTACTACCTGAGTGGTGAGTTCAGTCATACCCTAAACCTCAGCATCATGCAATATACCTTTCTAACAAATGGGCACATGCCTCCCGATTCTGAATGAATGTTGAAAAAGAAAAAAGATATTGAAGAGAAAACATCAAGATATATATATATATATATATATAATATTTATATATATAATAATAATATATAATAAAATACCAGGCTCAATAATAATCAGTCGTAAGTTGATAATCAGAACTATAAACCAACAATCTACCAAATTAACAAAAAAACTGACCAGCAGCATAATCGATAAAGTAGCTAAAAACTATAATACAAAGTAAAACATGCATCATATCAATGATGTTACACTGATATTAAACAAAACTGTTAAATGACAAAGTAGTAAACTGCAAGAGGATACATGAGTGTGCTAAATTTCTTATGAATGACAGAAATATATGACTTTACTTTACTTTAAGACAATTTGCGTTTTGTTTCTTTCTTGTTTTTTTGTTTGGTACAGATAAGGTCTCCTTATGTTATAGCCCAGGCTGAACTCGAACTTCTGGCCTCAACTGATCCTGTTGCCTTGGCCAGCCAAAATCTGGAATTACAGGCATGAGCCACCATGCCTAGCCTGAAATATTTAATTTTAAAACAAAACCAGCCATACATTACTTGCCAGAAAAGAAGAAAAAAATCTGAAAATAAAGAAATTGACAAATACCAAATATAAGGCAGAAGATATAAACAAAATTAAAGAAAGACTGCCTATATTTACGATAGATAAAGTAACACTGAGGACCAAATAAATTAAGTGGCAAAGATAATTCTCCAAGGAGAATTCATTCATATGTATCTTTTGAGGCAGAAAATATCAAGAAGCCAAACACATATGGAATAAACTACTATGAGTACCAGAATACCAGAATACTTTGATTAAAACACACTCATATACTGACAAAAATACAAGAGGTGGCAGATTGCACTGGCTCACGCCTGTAATTCCAACATTTTGGGAGGCCAAGGCAGGAGAATGACCTGAGGTCAGGAGTTTAAAACTAGCCTGGCCACAATGGTCAAATCCTCACTCTATTAAAAAATGCAAAAATTAGCCAAGTGTGATGATGTGTTCCTGTGGTGGCAGCTACTTGGGAGGCTGAGGTGGGAGAATCGCTTAAACGCATCAGGTGGAGGTTGCAGTGGGCCATGATTGTGTGACTGCACTCCAGCCTGGCTGACAGATAAGACCCAGTCTCAAAAAATAATAAAAAAATACAAGTAATACAGCAGGCCAGTTCTTCCTGACAATCACACAGATAGGCCTCCATAGTACACCAGTTATATAAGCAAACTTCCACAGACTTACGGGAAATTGATGTCTGGGCACCAAAGCCAGAGAATGAACATATGTTCATTAACAACCTTGCCCAGGCTTCTCCTGAAACCTGGAGAAGGTCAAGGTAATAAAAACAGCCCTATATCCCATGTACCAAGAGTTGGGCTACTGGGGGCTCTTCTCAGGGAGCAGGGGTAGCAGCTGGAGCCACAGGAGCAGCAAGTGCCCTGAGAGCCCCACATCAGAGCTTTGCATTTAGGAGCAGCTTCAGAAGACCTTGTTGCCCTTGAAAATCCACCCCCCTCACCAGGGCCAGACAGCTTAGAGGTAGAGACGATCCCCCTCCATAAGCTCACCAAAAGGTGCAGCTGGCTGTATGTTCTTTACTCATATCCTGTAAACCCTTAAGGTATTTCAACAATGAATATCTGATTTTCTGTAGATTTATGGAAGAAAATGTCTCTCTCCAAATGTGTATAGTAGTTCCCCCGTATCTGCAGGGGATAGTGTCAGGACCCCCCAGTGAATGCCTAATACTGCAAATACACAACCCTATATATACTGTTTTTTTTACTATGCATGCATACATACATACACACACACACACACACCGGAAATACAGTTTAACTTATAAACTGGGCACCATGTGATTAACAACCATAACTACCGATAAAATACAACAATTACGACAACAGGTTGTAACAAAAGTCATGTGACTGTGGTCTCCATCTCTCTCTCAAAATACCTTACTGTACAGTACTTCCTGTGGTAATGTGAGATGACACGGTGACTATGGGATGACATGAAGTGAGGCAAATGACGCAGACATTTTGACGTATCATTAGGCTACTACTGCCCTTCTGAAGGTACATCAGGAGGAGGGTCACCTGCTTCAAGTGATCTCAGAGCATTGCGCCATGACAATGTATTTTTTGTTGGGTGTCGGGACCACATGGTGCTGTTTGGGGGTTATGGGGAATTGAAGATTTTTGTTTTATTTGCCAAGACCTGCTGGAAGAACACTGCAATCAGTTGTTGTTTTCTTTCTTTTAATCAAACTGTTGCTGCAGAGGCTATAATTCTTCGGTGAAAACACGAGTAATTTTAACATTGCATTCCATCCTAAGATATTCCATAATTCTTTTAATGCCTGTGCAATTTGAAACACTTCAGCACATCTCGATTATGTCCACAGTGCTGGTTCTGCTTCATTTCTTCACCTTTCTCTGCAGACGACTCAAGTTCTTCCAATTCATTTGTTAACACTTTCTGATGGCCTTCAGTATCTTCTGCCACTTCAGCAAGCATGTTGGCAACCGTTCTCCATCAACTTGTCTTGCTGCATGAATGGTTTTCCTAACTTCTCCACTGATGCCAGAGAAGCCTTTAAAATCATTCATGACTTCACTCCGTAAGTTCCTCTAGCAGGCATTTACAACTTCTGGTTTTAATTCATCCACTGCGGCTTTCAAGAATGTTACTGCATTAGCAATAGTGAATAGTGGCACTACATTATGTCCAGATTACGGTCTGCATCAATTGCTGATAAAATGTGATCAAGTACAGTCATTCATCAATTAACATAGATACGTTCTTAGAAATATGTCATAAGATGATCGTGTCTTTGCATGAATGACAAAAGTGCATTTACACAGACTTAGATGTAACAGCCTACTACACACCTAGGCTGTATAGTATGGCCTACTGCTCCTAGGCTACAAACCTGTACCACAAGTTACTACACCAAATACTGCAGGCAATTGCAACACAATGGTATCTGTGCACCTAAACATAGAAAAAGAACAGTAAAAATAGGGCATAAAAGATAAAATATGGCATATGGTAAACCCAAATAGGGGACTTAGGATGAATGGAGCTTGCAGGATGGGAATTAACTCGAGTGAGTGAAAGACTGGTGGCTGAATGTGAAGGCTAGAACAATACTGTGCACTACTGCAGTCTTTATTAAACACTGTACACTTGGACTGTACTACATATATTTTTTCTTTCTTCAATTATAAATTAACCTTAGCTGTTACATTTTGACTTTATAAACTTAATTTTTCTTAATTTTTTAACTCTTGTAATAACAGTTAGCTTAAAACACAGATTGTACAGTTGTACAAAAATATTTTATTCTCAGTTTTCTTTTTTTTACTTTGTAACCTTTTATGTTAAAAACTAACACAAAAACACTACCTGCATTAACCCTCATAGGCCTACACAGGGTCAGGATCAACATCATCACTGTCTTCCACCTCTATATCTTCTCCAACTGGACGGTCTTCAGAAGCAATGACATACATGAAGCTGTCCTCTCCTCCAATAACAATGCCTTGTTCTGGAATACCTCCTGAAGAACCTACCTGAAGCTGTTTTACAGGTAATTTTTTTAATAAGTGGAAGGGATACATTCTAAAACGACAAAAGGTAAAATATAGTAAAGACATAAACCAGTAGTCATTATCATCGTTATCAAGTATTATGTACTGTGCATAATCCCATGTGATAGATTTTGTATCACTGGAAGCACAGGTTTGTTTACATCAACAGCACTACAAACATGTGATGTCTTGCATGATGACCTTACCAAGGCTACCACTTCACTAAGTGATAGGAGTTTTTCAGCTCCATTGTAATTTTATGGGACCACCATCATGGTATTTGGTCCATCATTCACCTGAACATCATCACACGGAGCAGGACTGTACCAGGCAGGTGTATGTGACCTTGACAACATGACTGATGCCTTGGTCAGGGGACTGAAATCATGCAGTCGTATTTGGAGGTAAAATGGAACAGTGACATTTTCTTCTTCATAGCAAACAGATTCAGGATGGCCAGGTGCATTGTCTATTCTCAGTAAGACTTAGAATTCCAACCCCGCCTCTTTCAAGTATTTTTTTCACTTCTGGGATGAAGCATTTGTGGACTCATTCCCTAAACAAAATGGCCATCACCCACACTTTCTGATCGTGATGCTAGAACATGGACAGAAAATTTTTTGTTGTTTTTAAGTGTGTATTCTGTCACTATACCTGGCTTTGTAATATGTCCTGAAGCACTGCCACCTAGTACCAGAGTTAATTTATCCTTCCATGTTTCATGCCCTAATGCCTCCCTTGCACTTTTTGGAATGTAGATTCTTTGGGACATCTTCTCCCAGAAGAGCCCAGTTTCATTGCAGTTGGAAGACTTGCTTAGGATGATATCCTTTCTCCTTAATCAACTTCAACTCTGCCAGAAATGTGGCAGCAGCTTCTCCATCAGCAAATACAGTCTCTCCAGAAATTTTTATATTTTTCAGTCCAAACCTTTTCCTAAATCTGTGTAATCATCTCTTACTTGCAGTAAATGGCTTTGTCACTTGTTTCATGGAATCCCTTGCTCAAGTCTTGATATCAGCTCAACACTTTCCGATGCAACATGTTGCCATCAGTTGCAACATATTTCAAGCCTTCCACCCACAAATATAATGCCTTTTTTGCCTTAAGCATTTATGCACTGTGGCTATAACTTCTGCAGTCTGAGATGTGACAAAATATTAGGACAACTCCCTTCTCATTACTTCATGGATAGATTTGTTCTTATACCTCAACAGTTGGCCTGATAACTGAGGCTGCTCCTAAGTGACTGCCAGGCAGGCAGCATCACAGTGTGAATGGACACCCTGGACAAAGGGAGGATTTCTGTCACAGGTGGGATGAAGCAGGACAGTCTGAGATTTCACCGCACTATCCAGATTGATGTGCAATTTGAAACTTATGGACTGCTTATTTCTGGAAAACTGTATTTAATATTTTCAGACCGAGATTTGTGGGAACTGAAGCCATGGAAAGCAAAACCTGAGAGCAGTGAGAGAGGCTTCAATTCAAGTCAAATTAACAAGCATGCACTTGATGCCTTGTGCTGTGCCAAGTCCTGGAAAAAACTGAGAACCACAAAAACATGGTTTCTGGCCACTCTCCAGTGTGGAGGGCAGGTAGGGCAAATGAATGATCGCCAGGTTACCTTAGGTCAGAGGAGCTAACAGAGATGTAAGGCAGGGGACATATTTTGCTCAGGACAGTTAAAAAGATTCTTGAGTGGAAATCATTTTCACCTGTTTTATGATAAGACCTGCATGTTGTAGGACAGCCTAACATTTTCTTTTTTTTTTTTTTTTTTTTTTTTTTTTTTTTGAGGCGGAGTCTCGCTCTGTCGCCCGGACTGGAGTGCAGTGGCCGGATCTCAGCTCACTGCAAGCTCCGCCTCCCAGGTTTACGCCATTCTCCTGCCTCAGCCTCCCGAGTAGCTGGGACTACAGGCGCCCACCACCTCGCCCGGCTAGTTTTGTATTTTAGTAGAGACGGGGTTTCACCGTGTTAGCCAGGATGGTCTCGATCTCCTGACCTCGTGATCCGCCCGTCTCGGCCTCCCAAGGTGCTGGGATTACAGGCTTGAGCCACCGCGGCCGGCCGACAGCCTAACATTTTCTAACAAAATATGATGAAGGCAGAAAACAAACAAAAACAAAAACAAAAAATGAAACAACTCCCCAAAAGTCTGGCCATCAGGGACAGCCACTGTTAGCTTCTTTCTTGCTTACCCCTTTCAGACCTCCCTGCTCTGCCTGCTTTCATTCAGGATTGACCCTGGGCCTGGCACTGCACTAAGGCTTTTAAATCTCAGTTTATCCTCACAGCAAACCTGGGTGGTAAGCAGTGTTAGAAGTGGTATTGATGCAGCCATTGGCACAAATGTCAACCTGATATTACAGGGAAGGAGACAGGGAGGTTTGCCAAAGGTTATTAGCCTGTCCACTGTCCCAAAAGTGGCAGGACACACTACCGTCTCTACCGTCTGACTACACAGCCCAGCTCTTAGCCTCCTCAGAGGGTGAGTCCTATCCCCAACTCCAGCTGGGCCTCCCGGTGACCCAGAGGGGCCTGGGTAGAGAGAAGCAAAATGGATAGGGCAGGAACTGAGGCCGAGTGGGGAAAACATTGATGCTTTGTTGAGAGGCTTATGCTTCAGCTGGAAGGCAATGAAGTGCCTTCTAAGACTACTGTGCACGAAAGTAACAAAACCTGTTTTGTGTTTCAGAAAGATCCCGCTTGCAGCCAATAGAGTGGTGGTATGGGACAGTGCCCTGCAGCAGGGTGGGTGCTTCTGAGACAATCCAGATAGAGACTTAGGTAGGGACACCCCAAAAACCAGTCTTAAGTGGCATCACTGGGCTTCACAGCAGAATGGATGGAAGTGAGAGACAAGGGAGAAAGGAATCAAAAAGAACCCTAAGTCGGGGTCCTGGGAAGACTGCCTAAAGACATTTAATAATCAACTCCCAAAGTTCCAAGGATAAAGAATCCTAAAAGCAACAAGAGAAAAGAAACAAATAACATACAATGGAGCTCCAATATGTCCTGCAGCAGACTTTTCAGTGGAAAGCTTACAGGCCAGGAGAAAGTGGCAAGACATATTTAAAGTCCTGAAAAAAAAAACCTTCAATCCTAGAATAACATATCTGGTGAAAACATCCTTCAAACATGAAGGAGAAATAAACATATTCCTAGACAAACAAAAGCTGAGGGATTTCATCAACACCAGTCCTGTACTACAAGAAATGCAAAAGGGGTATATCAATCAGAAGGGAAAGGACACTAGTGAACAGTAAGTAATCACTTGAAGGGATAAAAGTCACTGGTAATAAGAAGCACACAGAAAGAAAACAGAATATTTTAACACTATACCTGTGGCATCTATACTATTAAGTAGGAAGACTAAAGAATGAAGCTATCAAAAGTAACTACAACAACTTTTCAAGACATAGACAGTATAGTAAGTTATAAACAGAAACAATAGGCCAGGGATGGTGGCTCATGCCTGTAATCCCAGCACTTTCGGAGGCCGAGGTAGGCAGATCACTTGAGGTCAGGAGTTCAAGACCAGCCTGGCCAACACGGTGAAACCCCATCTCTACAAAAAATACAAAGATTAGCCAGGTGTGGTGGTGCACACCTGTAATCTCAACTACTTGGGAGGCTGAGGCAGAAGAATCACTTGAACCCGGGAGGCAGTGGTTGCAGTGAGCTGAGATTGTGCCACTGCACTCCAGCCTGGGCGACACAGCAAGATTCCATCTAAAAGGAAAAAGAAAAAACACAAAAAGCAGAAGAACAATGTTTATTTAAGTTGAGAGTCTTCCTCAGTCTTTTGGCTTGTTAGTTTATGCAAGAAGTGTTAAATTGTTACCAACTTAAAATAAGGTTATAAAATAGTACCTGCAAGCCTCATGGTAACCCAAAATCAAAAAACATAGAAAAGATAAACAAAAAGTAAAAAGAAAAAAAATAAATCATATTAGAAAAAATCACTTTCACTAAAAGGAAGACAGGAAGGAACTAAAAAGGGAGAGAAGACCTTAAAACAACCTTAAAACAACCAGAAAAACAGACAAGATAGTAAGAGTAAGCCCTTATCAATAATAACAATGAATGTAAGTAGACTGAACTCTCCAATCAAAAGACATACGTGGCAGAGTGGATTAAAAAAAAAAAAAAGTAAGACCGATTTATCTGTCGCCTAAAAGAAACACATTTCACCTACAAAGACACACAAATCTGAAAATGAGGGGATGGAAAAGATTCCCTGCCAATGCAAACCAAAAAAGGAGCATAAATAACTATACTTACATCAGACAAAATAAACTTAAAACAACTATAAGAAGAGACAAAGAAGGCCACTATATAATGACAAAAGGGTCAATTTAGCAAGAAGACATCACTATTGTAAATATATATGCACTCAGCAAGCACCCAGATATATAAACAAAATATTATCAGAGTTAGAGAGCTAGAACTCTGTACAATTATAGCTGGACATATCAACACCCCACTTTTGGTGCTGAACAAACAATCCACACAGAAACTTAAGAAACAATAAACTTAATCTGAATTATAGACTAAGTGGATCTAATACATATTTACAGAATATTTCACCCAAGAGCTGCAGAATACACATTACTTTCCTCAACACATGGGCCAGTCTCAAGCACAGACCATACCTTAGCTCACAAAACAAGTCTTAGAACACTAAAACAATGGAATTTGAAAAAGCACAAGGCTATCAACAAGCAAACAAGGAGACAGATACACAAATAGTAACCCCCTAAATTTTGAGAGTGAGATAATGCTGCCACTCCGGCCTGGCTCAGGTGCCAGTAGGAGGAGGGCACTCTCCAGATTCTGCAGAGAAGGAGGCCTCCTCCTTTTCTGGGCTGCACCTCCACCACTGCCAAAGAGGTCCAAGATACAGCACCCACAGCTTCCTACCTACCCTAGGCCTGGTGGGGTCAGCCCTGCAGTGCTCCTACCACCCCCATTCCCAACTCCTAGACTTGCTGCTGCTACCACCACTAGCACAACGCCAATAACACCGCTGCTGTTGCCCTTAATGCACCGTCACTTCCTACAAGCCTCCTACTACCTGGCCACTGCTATGGTCCTGTCCTGAGCCTGGCCGCAGCTGGAGGCCCTCCTACCATGGCCACCTTCCTACCACTCTGGTGCACTACAGTCTCTGTTGCCACCACCATCCCGCAGCAAGGTGAGCCACAGTGTCCCAGGCTCCAACCTCCATGGTGCGGCAGGGGGTTCCTCCTCCTCCTGGCATGGAACAGCTGGGCGGGCAAAGCCAGAAAAGCCTAGAGGAGGATGCAGGGACTAGTAGCATTAGAGCCTTACCTTGCCATGTCAGCGACTGGGTGGCAGGGGCCAGTTTCAGCAAAAGCACTCTCACCCAACCTCCAAAGTCCAGCCTCTCCTTTTGGCCCAAGCTGGCCAGGAAACGGGGACTGGGGTGGCTGCTGCAGACACCACAGTGCCTGGCTGCCCACTCCAAAACAACCGCTCAGCCCACCAGGCCTACACCCCTTGGGAAACAGGAGCAGTAGAAACTCAGACCCAGCCAGCCCTCCACACCCAAGTGCCAGTTCCTATTCCTGACGCCCCCACCTACAAGGCCCTGTCCTCCGTGGTGTCCTCTACTTCGTAACTGGGGGTCCCAAGCAGTCTCTGAGGCACTGACTCAGAGTGTGCGGGCCCAGGAACCATGATGGGTGTGGGGGCTCTGCCATGCTCACCATTACTATGGAAATCATGTGCGCCCGCCATGCTCCAGCACAAGCAAGATGTCACCCTCTGGAGTGTGAAGTCCAAGGAGAGAAGAACCGCTCCTTCCCTGGATGCCACCACTATTGCAGCCACCTCCACTGACCACTGCCAGCAGTGCAGTCCCCAATAGCTCCCAGCTCACAGCCCACCACAGCCAGTCTGGCCCTCAATAGCGACCCTCAACTCCCCCACTCCCAGCCCAATGCCACCAGCAGCTTAGTACCCAATAGTGCCCCTAACCTGCCCGCCTCCACGGGCACTCCAGCCCCAGAGAGCACCCATAACCCACCCCCCACCGCAGGCAGTGCAGCCTCATATAGTGCTACCAACCAGTAGCCCCAACGCAAGCAGTGACACCTGAATAGCACCCCCAACCCACCCCCCACTGTGAAAAGTGCAGCCCCGGATAGCCCCTGTCATACCACTCTGGTCATACTGCATTAGTCTCTGTTGCCACCACCACCCACCACAGTGAGGTGAGCCGCCAGGCCACAGGCTCTAGCCTCCAGCCTGCAACAGATGGTTCTCCTTTCTCACTCCTCCTGTAGCTGGGCAAGGAGCAGCTCTCCCTGATGGCCACCTCCTACCACTCCAACCATGCTGCTGTCTTTGTGGCCATCTTCTATGACTACAAAGGAATAAAAATAGGTATCAGTAAGAGGAAGAATTTCGGAAACCATACGATCAAATGGAAGTTAAACAATATGCTCCTGAATGAATGACTAGTGGGTCAATGAAGCCATTAAGATGGAAACTGAAAAATTTCTTGAAACAAATGGTAACAAAAACACAATATACCAAAACTTATGATACACAGAAAAGAGTACAAATTCAAATTTATAGCTGTAAGTGCCCACCATCAAAAAAGAAGAAAAACTTCAAATAAACAATACACCTCAAACGCCCAGAAAAGGTCAAACTAAACCCAAAATTAGAAAAGAAATAATAAAGATCATAGCAGAAATAAAACTGAAATGAACAAAATACACAAAATGAAACAAAAATTTGGTTTTCTGGAAAGTTAAACAAAATTGACAAACTTTTAGCCAGGCTAAGAAATAGGAGAAGATTCAAATAAAATCAGAGATAAAAAAAGGAGGCATTACAATGGTTACTGCAGAAATTCAAAGGATCATAACTGGCTATTATATGCCAATAAATTGGAAACCCTGCTAGAAACTGACAAATTCCTAGACGCATACAACCTACCTAGGTTGAACCAAGAAAACATCCAAGACCAGAACAGATTGGTAACAAGTAACGAGACTGACGCCATCCCAGTAAAGAAAA
This sequence comes from Rhinopithecus bieti, assembly GCF_001698545.2. Taxonomy (NCBI): domain Eukaryota; kingdom Metazoa; phylum Chordata; class Mammalia; order Primates; family Cercopithecidae; genus Rhinopithecus; species Rhinopithecus bieti. The sequence continues at coordinate 102,398 of NW_016806876.1, read as the reverse complement.
GCCCAGGAATCGATGGCTTCACTACTGATGGCTTCACACCAAATGTTTAAAGACCTAATACCAATCCTACTCAACGCATTTTGAAAAACAGAGAAAGAAATACTTCCAAACTTAATTCTTTTTTTTTATTTTTATTTTTTTTGTGTGTGATGGAGTCTTGCTCTTTCACCCAGGCTGGAGTGCAGTGGTGCAATCTCAGCTCACTGCAAGCTCCACCTCCCTGGTTCATGCCATTCTCCTGCCTCAGCCTCCTGAGTAGCTAGGACTGCAGGCGACTGCCACCACACCTGGCTAATTTTTTGTATTTTTAGTGGAGATGGGGTTTCACCATGGTAGCCAGGATGGTCTCTATCTCCTGATATCTCATGATTATCTCAATAGATGCAGAAAAGGCTTTTGACAAAATTCAACAGCTCTTCCTGCTAAAAACGCTCAATAAATTCGGTATTGATGGAATGTACCTCAAAATAATAAGAGCTATTTATGACAAACCCACAGCCAATATCATACTGAATGGGCGAAAACTGGAAAAATTCCCTTTGAAAACTGGCACAAGACAGGGATGCCCTCTCTCACCACTCCTATTCAACATAGTGTTGGAAGTTCTGGCTAGGGCAATCAGGCAAGAGAAAGAAAATAAAGGGTATTCAGTTAGGAAAAGAAGAAGTCAAATTGTCCCTGTTTGCAGATGACATGATTG
>NW_016806876.1:60541-99681 GCF_001698545.2 Rhinopithecus bieti | reverse complement strand
ACCCTAGATCTTAAAGTATAATAATAAATAAATAAATAAATAAATAAATAAATAAATAAAATGTAGACTGGATAAATTATATCTATTACAATCAGCAACAACTCATAAATTACACTAGGGACACCATTAAAGGGATAGCTGAACAATTAGGAACTACCAGTCAGATGGCCTTGGAAAGCAGAGTAGCCTTAGATATGATATTGGCAGAAAACAAGGTGTTTTGTTATGATTGGGACCCAATATTGTACCTGTATTCCTAATAATGCTGCCCCTGATGGAACTATAATGAGAGTGCTGCAGGGATTAACAGCCCTATCTGATGAACTTGCCAAAAATTCTGGAATAAATGATCCTTTTCCTAAAATAATAGAACCTTGGTTCAGTGGATAGAAAGGAATTTTGACTTCAGTTCTCACCTCGTTCACTTTTATTGGTGTACTTATTCTTGTAGGCTGCTGTACTATTCTCTGTCTTTGAAGTTTTATATAAAAACTTGTCTCTGCTACTCCCACAAAATTATTTCCTAACTCTCCTCTACTTTATTTGAAAAGATTACTTCTTTTAGAAGAACAAACAGAGCAATCGAGTCAAGACATGTTAAACAAGTTTGAAGAGGAATTATAAAATAAAAAGGAGGGGAATTGTAGAAAGTGAAATAAGTAGAGGTTCTTCTTCAAAGGGACTTTCCTTGAAGTCTAATTGAGAATAGACAGTAACCTCTCTTAAAAGCAAAATTTACTCAAAGACCTGTGCTAATATTTTTAGATATCTGCTCTGTTAGCCATAATAAAGAAATCAATATGCTCTATGTTCTTAGTTCCCACATTTTAGCCTAGGTATTTTCCCTGGCATGCCTGAACCGGTCCAAGCAAGCATTAGGTTATAGCCTATTCCTCTTCCTTACATGGAAGTGTTTTTGCCTCCCTCAGCATTCCACAAGTTACTTCCTCTCCTCCTTTGCTGTCTTCTGCCTTGGCCTCTTTTGGGAAGTTCTAAGTTGCTAGCCAGTCAGGTCAAGTACAGAATGTGAGGTCCTGTTCCAGGCAATGGAAACTGGACATAGCAGTAGTGTGGACGTGTCAGGTTATAAATAACCCTGTCTCCTTTGTGTGTGCTGTCATGGCAAGACTGCTAGTGCACAGTACCCTTTCTGCAGAAAGTAAACTAGCCTTTCTGAGAGAGCTTTTGTCCCAGTGTTGATTTTTGCAACACTGAACACTCGTTCCCAACATTAGCAATGTTCAAAAACAATACATTAACTGTAGTCACCAAATGTAATAGATCTTCTGCACCTAATCCTCTTGTCTAGCTGAAATTTTGTATAATTGACCACAACCTCACTCCTCCACCTCCACCACCAGATACCTCATTTTAAGGCAATTACCTCTTCAATGATGCTATCTTCAAATATAGTCACTTTCTTAGGTGCTGGGGGTGAGGGTGTCAACATACTAATTTTGGGAAGCACACAATATGGCTCACAGCAGCCTCTGTCAGGATGTAACATTTACATGGAGATCCTGGTAACCTAGCAACAAAGGAAACGACATGAAAAGATTCTGGTGAAGAAAATTCCAGGCAGATGATTCTATTGAGCAATGGTCCAGAAATGAGCAAACAGGGTGTGTTTGAGGAACCAGGGATCAGTTGCAGGGAGAGGGGACGTGGAAAGCAAGGTGAGGAGGTGAAGTCGCAGAGTTCTGGGGAGGTGTGTAAACATGACTGTGATTTAATTCTCTATGTGGTGAGAAGTCACTGGAGGGTTTTAAGCAAGAGTCACGATAAGATTCATATGTTTAATAGCTTTTTCCAGTTGCTTTATGGAGAATGCATTCTAAAGAGGGTAAGCATGGAAACAAGGAGACTTTTGTTGCCAGTCAGATGAAAGTGATGGTGGCTTAGACTAGGTAATGTGGAATCAGAATGAAGCAGGTGGATTGGGGATACATTTGAGCATGAGGCTATAGAGACTATAGGAAATGTTGATTTGTTGCATGAAATGGGGAAGTGTCTTCAAGACTACTGCTACATATTAGTCAAGTTAGGATAATTTCCAGAGATATGTTGGGGCCCTTTACTGAGATAGACAAGAATGGCAGAACAGGCTTTGGGAGAACATCCAAGTGATCTAGTACTTTTCTAAGAGCATGGATCAGGAAACTTGGTGGAGCCTGGGCATCCTCAGAAGAACTGACACTCTCCTCCTGCTGGTTATTTTTAGCACTGACACCAAGACCCAGAGCACAGAAATTCCCAAATGGGAAAAGGCATGATGTTGTAGGAATGCAAGCATGATGATGAGGTTGTTGGGGCTTTGCAGCACACCAGCTGCATGATCCTGATGCAGATTTGCTGCATCTGGCCAGGGTGAGGTCAGTCTCCTGTGAAGTGCAGATAAGGCCACCCACCTCATAGATCTGTCTTGGCAATTCAACAGAGTCACACTCATAAAATGGATGCAAGTCCTGGCACACGCTGGGTGGCTGGCATGGATTATTGGTAGTATTGTTATTAACATCTTTGGTGTTATTAATATCCTCAATGTTGGTGGGACATCAGCTCAATCACTCCAGAAAAACCTTCAGAGATATCCAAAGGCCTTCAGACAGTCTTAACTCTTCCATACATTATGCAGACAATTGCCAACTAACTCTCACTTCAGTCTTGTTTTTGCTTTTAAGTTAAGTGGCTCTAGGTATGACCCTAATGCTCTAGGCAGTGTGAGGGTTGTGTTCTGTTCACCCCAGGCCTTTGACAGGATGAGGGGCAGGGAGAAGGTGGCAGATGTAGGCCCAAGGAGACAGTGGCATGAGCAGGTTGCTTCCCACATGCAAGGTTGCTTCTTTTGTTTGTTTAGCAAATAGAATCCCACTCAGTCTCACAAAGTTTGCTCCCCAGTGAGACAATATACATTTTGTTCATAGCTGTATTTTCCTACTGTTGACAACAAATGAAAGTACAAAAGTTAAGTACAGTACTCCCCCCATCTGCAGGGACTATGTATGTTCCAAAGCCCCAATGAGTGTCTGAGACAAAGGATAGAACCACACCTTACATATACAATGCGCAAATTTCCTTTTGCTTTTCATAATTTCACTGGTAGATTTGTTCTTACAGTAGACATTAGCAACCTCAGCCTACAAGGTTGTTTTCTTTCCTCCATTAAGTTGAGAACTTTTGGGTTTTCACTTTTAAAAGGACTTTATAGCTTTTCTTTGGCATATCTGAATTGGCAGTATTACTACTCTGTGCTTTGAAATTATTATGAAGTGAAATAAATGTTCGTTGAACCCATGCACTATGATAACACAGCAGTCGATCTGATAACCAAGACAGCTACTAAAGTGACTAATAGGCAGGTAGTGGGTATAGTGTGAAAATATTGGTCAAAGAGATTATTCAAGTGCCAGGTGGGTGGGGATTTCATCAAGCTACTCAGAATGGGTGAGCAATTAAAATGTATGAGTTGTTTACTTCTGGAAATTTCTATTTGGTATTTTCAGACTGCAGGAAACTGAAACTACAGGAAGCAAAACAGAAGATAATGGGGGGCTACCATATCAGTATTCTCTTGGAGAAGCATAGACACAATTAAACTGCCCAAACTAATGAGAATTCACTCATCGAATACTGTTTATTGAGCACCTATTAAGTGTCAGATCCATGCTGGTGTGCCTGTAAATTGGGGTGTCAGTTTGCCTCCCATGGTGGTGTTGAACCTCATTGTGCCAGGTTTTGTTGTCCCTGCCTCCCAGTCACCCATCTACTTGCAGAGGTCCCAAGCCTGAGCCCAGTCTACCGGAGCAGTTGGTCATCTTCAGCGGTTGGTTTGATGAAGCCACTCTCTTGGTCAACAATGGCACAGGACTAGTTTCCTGGATCACATCTTTGTGGGGCTCCAGCAGCTGTGGTGCTGGATGCCTCCTATCAGGACATTAGGGCCTACAGCTGCCAGGGCTCACCCCATGCATGCTGTGCCCTTTCATTGTCTATGTGACAGGTGACTGCTTTTGATTTCTTTTGAGACATGGAGTCACCCTGTCACTCAGGCTAGAGTGCAGTGACACAGTCATGGCTCACTGCAGCCTTGATCTCTTGGGCTTAAGGTATCCTTCCACATCAGCTCCTAGCTGGGACTCAGACATGTACCACCATGCCCAGATAATTTTAACAAATTGTTTATAGAGATTGGGTTTTGCCATGTTGCCCAGGCTGGTCTTGAACTCCTGGGCTCAAGCAGTCCATTCACTTCAGCCTCCCAAAGTGCTGGGATTACAGATGTGAGCCATGTGCCTGGCCATGAGTGCCTGCTGGGGATGCATTAGGCTGAATGAAGGGGCCTGGGCCACTAAATTCCCTAAGTGGGTTCAGGGTGCTGGGGTCTCAGGAGGTGTGGCTGCAGAACCCCTGCTCTGAGGGTCTCCCTGATCTTTGGTGAATAGTAGATCACCCCAGGGGATGATGTCTGAAAAGTGGTTCCAGCCCTACCTCTGAGGGGCACCTGGGGTTCTCCTGGCACGGATCAAAGACTGAGTTCCAGACAGAAAGCTGCTGCCCCAGCTGAGAAGAAGCAGGCTGCTGGATGTGGGCTATCCTGGGGCAACTGCCCACTCTCACCCTTCCCTGCATTGCAGATTGGGAGGTGAGGAAGGTTAGAGGACCAAGCTAAGACACAGGCAAGACCACATTCCAGGCATACAGGCTGACCAGGGGTGAGGCCTGCTTCCCTCCCAACAAGCCTTGCCCTTGTAAGGTAGGTGAGGGACTGAGGCCTGGGGATGACCTCCCTGGGGTCACACAATGGTTGGCATCCCCTCAGAGTGGGGTTGGGTTGGGCCATCCAGATGGCTCTGGATGCTTTGTCCTGGGCTCTGGAGGGCAGGCTAGGGGTGGGAGGAGACACCAAGGCTGGACATGGAGNGCTCTAGGCAGTGTGAGGGTTGTGTTCTGTTCACCCCAGGCCTTTGACAGGATGAGGGGCAGGGAGAAGGTGGCAGATGTAGGCCCAAGGAGACAGTGGCATGAGCAGGTTGCTTCCCACATGCAAGGTTGCTTCTTTTTGTTTGTTTAGCAAATAGAATCCCACTCAGTCTCACAAAGTTTGCTCCCCAGTGAGACAATATACATTTTGTTCATAGCTGTATTTTCCTACTGTTGACAACAAATGAAAGTACAAAAGTTAAGTACAGTACTCCCCCCATCTGCAGGGACTATGTATGTTCCAAAGCCCCCAATGAGTGTCTGAGACAAAGGATAGAACCACACCTTACATATACAATGCGCAAATTTCCTTTTGCTTTTTCATAATTTCACTGGTAGATTTGTTCTTACAGTAGACATTAGCAACCTCAGCCTACAAGGTTGTTTTTCTTTCCTCCATTAAGTTGAGAACTTTTGGGTTTTCACTTTTAAAAAGGACTTTATAGCTTTTCTTTGGCATATCTGAATTGGCAGTATTACTACTCTGTGCTTTGAAATTATTATGAAGTGAAATAAATGTTCGTTGAACCCATGCACTATGATAACACAGCAGTCGATCTGATAACCAAGACAGCTACTAAAGTGACTAATAGGCAGGTAGTGGGTATAGTGTGAAAATATTGGTCAAAGAGATTATTCAAGTGCCAGGTGGGTGGGGGATTTCATCAAGCTACTCAGAATGGGTGAGCAATTAAAAATGTATGAGTTGTTTACTTCTGGAAATTTCTATTTGGTATTTTCAGACTGCAGGAAACTGAAACTACAGGAAGCAAAACAGAAGATAATGGGGGGCTACCATATCAGTATTCTCTTGGAGAAGCATAGACACAATTAAACTGCCCAAACTAATGAGAATTCACTCATCGAATACTGTTTATTGAGCACCTATTAAGTGTCAGATCCATGCTGGTGTGCCTGTAAATTGGGGGTGTCAGTTTGCCTCCCATGGTGGTGTTGAACCTCATTGTGCCAGGTTTTGTTGTCCCTGCCTCCCAGTCACCCATCTACTTGCAGAGGTCCCAAGCCTGAGCCCAGTCTACCGGAGCAGTTGGTCATCTTCAGCGGTTGGTTTGATGAAGCCACTCTCTTGGTCAACAATGGCACAGGACTAGTTTCCTGGATCACATCTTTGTGGGGCTCCAGCAGCTGTGGTGCTGGATGCCTCCTATCAGGACATTAGGGCCTACAGCTGCCAGGGCTCACCCCATGCATGCTGTGCCCTTTCATTGTCTATGTGACAGGTGACTGCTTTTGATTTCTTTTGAGACATGGAGTCACCCTGTCACTCAGGCTAGAGTGCAGTGACACAGTCATGGCTCACTGCAGCCTTGATCTCTTGGGCTTAAGGTATCCTTCCACATCAGCTCCTAGCTGGGACTCAGACATGTACCACCATGCCCAGATAATTTTTAACAAATTGTTTATAGAGATTGGGTTTTGCCATGTTGCCCAGGCTGGTCTTGAACTCCTGGGCTCAAGCAGTCCATTCACTTCAGCCTCCCAAAGTGCTGGGATTACAGATGTGAGCCATGTGCCTGGCCATGAGTGCCTGCTGGGGATGCATTAGGCTGAATGAAGGGGGCCTGGGCCACTAAATTCCCTAAGTGGGTTCAGGGTGCTGGGGGTCTCAGGAGGTGTGGCTGCAGAACCCCTGCTCTGAGGGTCTCCCTGATCTTTGGTGAATAGTAGATCACCCCAGGGGATGATGTCTGAAAAAGTGGTTCCAGCCCTACCTCTGAGGGGCACCTGGGGTTCTCCTGGCACGGATCAAAGACTGAGTTCCAGACAGAAAGCTGCTGCCCCCAGCTGAGAAGAAGCAGGCTGCTGGATGTGGGCTATCCTGGGGCAACTGCCCACTCTCACCCTTCCCTGCATTGCAGATTGGGAGGTGAGGAAGGTTAGAGGACCAAGCTAAGACACAGGCAAGACCACATTCCAGGCATACAGGCTGACCAGGGGTGAGGCCTGCTTCCCTCCCAACAAGCCTTGCCCTTGTAAGGTAGGTGAGGGACTGAGGCCTGGGGGATGACCTCCCTGGGGTCACACAATGGTTGGCATCCCCTCAGAGTGGGGGTTGGGTTGGGCCATCCAGATGGCTCTGGATGCTTTGTCCTGGGCTCTGGAGGGCAGGCTAGGGGTGGGAGGAGACACCAAGGCTGGACATGGAGAGATTGGGGCACAGGGCCCTGAAGGTCCAGGTGCAGTGAGAGGCCAGGACTGACCTGTGGGAACTTGGATGTTGGTTACTGCAGATGTGAGCACGGCAGTGTACCGGGGCTCAGGTGGCTGCCATGGGGCAGATGTATGGAGAGGTTAAAGCGCCAGAAGACAAATCTACAGCCCAGTGGGAGGGGAGGATGGCTGACAGGGCTGTAAAATGGGTGCCAACAACATTTTTGGGGATGAGCTGTGGGTGTGAGAGAGCAGGCAAAAGGGAAATGCCTGAGAATTCTGGCCTGGAACAGTGGTAAGTGGACTTTGCCCAGCCATAGAGGGGCCTGTCAGGGAGTGGGGCTTCTGGTTTCAGAGAAGCCCAGAGATGTGCTCATGCAGATGAAGGTCCTCATTGGTTGGACATGGAAGGGGCAGCTACAACCTGGGGACCACTGGTGGTGGGCTGAGCCCCTGGGACCTCTGGGGTGAGCAGACAAGTAAGTGAGGAGGAACCAGTCAGGGAGACAGAGGCAAAGGGAAGAATAGGAAAGTAGACCCCAGGAGAGGAGCAGACCCAGGAAGAGGATGAAACTTTCTGCTATCCTGCCCCATCGGCCTCTGCCCCTGCCCACACACCCTAGTGCTCTCACCCTGAGTCTCTGCTTGCCTCTGCCTACATGGCCGTCCCAGGCATGTGTGGGCTTGAGCTGTGGGGGTAATTGAAGGGCCACTTTCAGAAGGCACAGTCTAGAAATGGTCAGCATTGAGTCACTGTCATCTCCCAGTCCAGGGAACAACCTCTGCCACAGCCTGCTGAGCTGTCTTTGTCACCCAGCATCTCCTTTCCTTACTCCAGGAGGCCTGGAAAACAGCTCAGAGCTGTGAGACATGCCTCTTCGCAGTGTCTCTCTACATTGCTCCCTCCTGTGCCTCAGCATCCTCCTCTGAGAGGTGGACCTGTCACTGCATGTGAATGGTGAGATCACTGTGAAAAAGAGACTGTCTCCTTCCTCTTTCCTGGGCCTCTGGTGCCTCCCTCCTGGAAGTAAAGAAATCCAGCCTACCCATGAGTCCAGGCAGGAAGGCAGCCCCACCCCAGCCCCCAGAAAGAAGAAAATCTCATTGAGCTGTGAGGGAGGGAACGGTGACAGCCCTGGACGCTAGGACAGAAAAGAGCTGAAGCCTCCGGAAGGTCATTCTAACCAATGCCCACTAGGCCCTGGAGCTCTGAATGGGGTGGTGTAGGGGATCAGAAGCTTGCGGACCAAGGCTTTTCAGCTGCTTCGGAGGCTCCTAGCTCTGCAAGGGGCTGGGTTTCCCCTTATAGTAAACTTCTCTCAATGCCTGTCCTCTCTCGTTCACTTAGCTGGGCTACCTGCTGGGCCTCCTTCCTTCTGGGCCCTCCCTGTGTGTCTCCTTGGGTGGGTGAGGGTTCCCCTGGAGACTCCCTTATGCCCTGAGGCTTTTAGTCCAGAATGGAGCACGCTGACCTCTCAGCATGTGCAGCCACTTGGAGGAAGCAGAGAAAATGGGAGGGGACGCATGACCCAGATCTGAGCATAACTGGGCAGAAACATCTTGTTGAAGCTCCTGGCAGCCTCCTTCAGCCCAGGTAGAGGTCCTTGAAAGTCCAAAATCCCCTACACAGGAGGGGAAACTGTGGCTGGGGGTGGGGCAGGGGCGGCCTCGTATTGGGGGTCTGGTCAGATGGGCCTCTGCTCCTCATCTCAGCTGTGGCCTTTATGTGCGCTTCCACCAGCAGAGGCCCCTTACTGGACTTGGCCCCAGTGGATAGACAGGAAACTGCCAGCCATGCTAGCCACCCAAACCAACTTTCACTGCCTGGCTACTCGCAACCCCACCCTCTCGATCTCCTGGCTTAAGAACCACAAGAGTTCTAAGGAGAGCATCACATCAGTATATCAAGGTGTACCTGGAAGTTAGTGGGAGTGTGGCCTGGATGTGGAAGGTGGGACCTGTCCTCAGCTTACCTGCCCTTCCACCTGGAGCAGTGGCACCAGCATTAGAGCCTGGTCATGTAGTGTGGTGCCCTCAGACTGCTGTCACCCCACCTCTATGATGGAGAAAAGTTCAGCAGCCTTCAGCAGATATACACGCAGTACAGCTGAGGGAGGGCTGTGGCCCGTGGGCAGGGGGCAGGAAGGTGGGCAGTCTCTGAGCTCCCATCTATTCTTTCAATGTGCTCTGCTGACCATCCCATTCTACCGCAGGGCTTCTGGCCAACCAAATGCAGCAAGGTGGAATTCTACTGCAAAGTGTACAGTGACTTAGTATGTGGAGGGGAACAGCAGTAAGGCAGGTGTCACTGGCATGCCTATATCACCGTGCTCAGGAGAGATGCTGCTGCTGGCCAGGAGCGTGGGGATGACAGGCCCAGGACTCTGTTTCATTTTAAGGGGGACTGCCCCTCCACACCTGTGGGTATTTCTCGTCAGGTGGAAACAAGAGACTGAGAAAAGAAATTAGACACAGAGACAAAGTATAGAGAAAGAACAGTGGGCCCAGGGGACTGGCACACTCAGCATGCAAGGACTTGCACTGGCACTGATCTCAGTATTTACTGATCATTATTTTTACTATCTTGGCGAGGGGAGTGTGGCAGGGCAACAGGGTGATAGTGGGGAGAAGGTCAGCAGGGAAATGTGTGAGCAAAGGAATCTGTATCATGAATAAGTTCAAAGAAAGGTATTGTGTCTGGATGTGCATGTAGGCTAGATTTATGTTTCACTTTACACAAACATCTCAATGTAGCAAAGAGAAACAGAGCAGTATTGCTGCCAGCATATCTCGCCTCTAGCCACAGGGCGGTTTTCTCCTATCTCAGAATAGAACAAATGGTCAGCTTTACACTGAGACATTCCTTTCCCAGGGATGAGCAGGAGACAGAAGCCTTTCTCTTATTTCAACTGCAAAGAGGCCTCCCTCTTTCACTACTCCTCCTCGCACAGACCCTTCACTGGTGTCAGGCTGGGGATAGGTCNGCAGGGCAACAGGGTGATAGTGGGGAGAAGGTCAGCAGGGAAATGTGTGAGCAAAGGAATCTGTATCATGAATAAGTTCAAAGAAAGGTATTGTGTCTGGATGTGCATGTAGGCTAGATTTATGTTTCACTTTACACAAACATCTCAATGTAGCAAAGAGAAACAGAGCAGTATTGCTGCCAGCATATCTCGCCTCTAGCCACAGGGCGGTTTTCTCCTATCTCAGAATAGAACAAATGGTCAGCTTTACACTGAGACATTCCTTTCCCAGGGATGAGCAGGAGACAGAAGCCTTTCTCTTATTTCAACTGCAAAGAGGCCTCCCTCTTTCACTACTCCTCCTCGCACAGACCCTTCACTGGTGTCAGGCTGGGGGATAGGTCTTTTCTTTCCCATGAGGCCATATCTCAGGCTGTCTCAGTGGGGGAAAACCTTGGACAATACCCAGGCTTTCATGGGCAGAGGTCCCTGTGGCTTTCCGCAGTATATTGTGTCCCCGGTTAATAGAGAATGGAGACTAGCGATGACTTTTACCAAGCACACTCTCTGCAAACATATTGTTAACAAGGCACATCCTGCACAGCCCTAAATCCATTAAACATTGATTCAATACAGCATATATTTCTGTGAGCACAGGATTGGAGCTAAAGTTACAGATTAACAGCATCTCAAAGCAGAACAATTTTTCTTAATACAGATCAAAATAGAGTTTCTTATGTCTTCCTTTTCTACATAGATACAGTGACAATCTGATCTCTCTTTCTTTTCCTCACACTCACTGAACTCTATCATTATTATAGAATATTTGGAGTAGCCTATGAAAGAGAATCATGTCATTAGCCAGGAGACAAAATCCTCTACAGTGATCAGTTTTCCTGGATATGAATTTGGTGTTGATTCATTTAGCATCTGCTATGAACCAGTGTCTAAAATTAAAGGCAGTTTCTCCTAACATAAGATTTTATGAGCCAACTGATGAAAGTGTGAAGCACTTGTGTGAGTATTGTCCCTTATAATTCATTGAAAAACGTTTGTTTCTGCCTTTGCAACTTTATGCTCTCTGAGTTCCCACACTGACTAAAAATCTCCTTGGTGAGCTTACAATAAATCTCACATACTTAACAATTTGGATTTTATCTTAAGATCCCCTATAAAATATGGAACAAAATCTATTTGATTTATAGTAGGTGTAAAATAGAAAAATTAAGATGGGCTGTTCTGGATATGTAGAATTAGTTCCTTTTATGAGTTTTCTACCAACCTGTATTTATTACAATAAAAATTATGATAAATATGTTTTATTTTATTGTGTGAAGTTTAAATGGATACACTTGACAATGGAATATTAATTAAATCAACATTGATGCCTATTTGTTTCAGTTTTTTAAAAATTTGTTTTAACAAAGTTTTTTTCAGTGTAAAACTGCACTTGATTAAATCTACACCTAAATATTTCTTTCTTTTTCATACATATACAAATTGAATTTTTTTCTTAATTTTATTTTCAAGTTGATCATTGTTAGTAAATAAAAGTACAATTAAACTTTGTATATTGTACAAGGGGCTAAATATTGTAACTTTTTTTTTAAAGAAATGAGGCTGGCGCGGTGGCTCACACCTGTAATCCCAACACGATGGGAGGCCAAGGTGGGTGGATCACAAGGTCAAGAGATCAAGACCATCCTAGCCAACATGGTGAAACCCCATATCTACCAAGACAAAAAAAAAAAAAAAAAAAAGATAGGCATGATGGCACGTGCCTGTAGTTCCAGCTACTTGGGAGGCTGAGGCAGGAGAATTGCTTGAACCCGGGAGGCAGAGGTTGCAGTGAGCTGAGATCACGCCACTGCACTCCAGCCCGGTGACAAACGAGATTCCATCTCAAAAAACAAAACAACAAAAAACAAAACAAAAAACAGAATCCCATCCCAGACACTTTCTCCATGAAATTCAGTGTCTCATTTATTCCTTTAATCTATTCAGCTAAATGACCTTATTAAAAAAATGAATCCTTGACACATTCCCTTCAAATTCAGTGTCATTGATTGATTGATTGATTGACTGACAGAATCTCACTCTATTGCCCAGGCTAGACTGCAGTGATATGAACATGTCTCACTGCAGCTTCAACTTCCCAGGCTAAAATGATCCTTCCATTTCAGTCTCCTGGGTAGCTGTAACTACAGTTAGGTGCCAGCACACCCAGCTAATTCTTCAAAATGTTTTAATATAGATTCCCACTATATTGCCCGAGATGGTTACAAAGTCTTATTGTTTAATTATATATCTTGTGTAGAATGAAAAATATAAATATTAAAATGCAAAGTGGTTTATCTTACCACCAAATGTGTCAATTGCACAGGAAATGAAGAAGGAAGGCTTCCATATGCATGAAACTCTAAATCCTCTCAGGAGCTCAGGAATTGCATGCACCATTCTAGGCTCACCCCCTTGTTCACTTCCTCCCACCTCTGACAGGATAGCCCAGTGAGATTTCCAAGTCCTAGCCCACGTTGCCCAGGGAAGGGGGAGGTTGTTTCTCGCAGACCCAGGCAGACATGTCTGGCCAAGAGCCCTCTGGCAGAATCTTCCCAGGGTCTATTTTGGATGCCAGAGTCATGCCTTTAGGAAAAACTTGTAGATAAGTTATTCTTGGAGTTCAATCCATGGGTGATACCAAATGACATATCCTGGAGATGGCAACACGTCTAACACAACTACAAAGTGTGGTAAGATATATTTGCTGACAAAACCCAAGATATGAGAAATGAAACATTTTTAAGCTTTGCATGAAAGGACAACGGACTAGAAGTAGTTAAGGTTGGGTTTTCTTGACAGCTGTTGTCAGGATGACTTGAGAAATCCATCAGCTCAGAAAAGATTGTGCTACATGACAAACTGGAGGGGGCATGACAGATGAAGGCTCTAAATGGAATGTGTGAAGTAAAATGGAAGTCCCACTTCATGACAACCAAACTTTCTTAAATCAATAGTGAAGGAAAAAAAAAAAAAAAAAAGAGAAAAGAAACCTGAAGTCTTGCTTTATTTTAAAAAGAAAATAAACATTTTATAGCAAGGTTCTAATTAGGCTGTGGATGTCATACCTGTGCCTACAAGCAATGATTGGATAAAACTTGCTGCCAGCACATCCATCATTCCAATTTCCAATTGGCTACAGGGCTTCAGAAAATGTTTTTAAGTGTATACTCTTGTCATAGTCATGAGAAACTCAATTTCCATGTATTATCATGAGAAAAAAAGAATTGCCCAGATTGATTTGGTGATGGGACTAATGACCCCTAGAAGAAAATACACTCAAATATATTAAAATGTTTCTCATGGTGTGTGTGTGTGTGTGTGTGTGTGTGTGTGTGGTGGGGTTTGTGGTGTGTTTGTCATTGAGTACCAGAAAAGCTGCCTGCTTGATTTAAATAAAAGTAATGTCCTATAAAATCCCAGAATCCCCCAGAGCTCTCCAACCTCAGTCTTGGCTCCTTTAAGAGCAGCCATCCACCAGACCAAGTACTATGAGTGGGAGACTTGGTGATGAGTGCTAAGGCCTTTACTGGGGGCAAGGTACTACTTGGGAAGAATTCTGTGAAAGGATTTATCCCCATCCACAACCAAGAACAAAGTTCTGATTTTGACTCCAGAGGCAAAATGGCCAATTCTCACTTCTATGCTTTATTCTCCACTCTGAAGTTCATCACCAGGTGGTGGCTGAAGTTAAACAATCAATGTCACTAGGACCAGAACTGGCCACAAGTCCTGTGACTTTGTCTTTCTTATGATTGGTGAATAATAATTTTATATATTTATGGGTACAATGTGATATTTTGATATATGCATATATTATAGAAACATTCAGTCCAGCTAATTAACATATTTATTACTTCACCACTTTATTATTTTTGTGGTGAGAATATTAGAGATGTATTTTTGTAATTTTGAAGTATATATCATTATTAACTTTGCTAACCATGCAGTACAATAGATCATTTTTTTCCTCCAGTTTGACTGAAACTTTCCATAAACATCTTCTCTTTCCCCACCCCTCCCTTTTCCTCCCCCACTCTCTGGTAACCACCTTTCTCATCTCTATTCTCTGTTGCTCTGAGACTGTTTTTTTTTTTAATTCCACATATAGGTAAGAATATACAGTATTTGCCTTTCTTTGGCCTGGCTTATTTCACTTGGCATATTATCCTCCAGTTTCATCCATGTTGTCACAAATGAGTTTTTTTAAGGCTTATTAGTGTCCCATTGTGTCTATGAACCACATTTTCTTTTTCTATTCATCTATCAATGAACATTCAGCTTACTTTGATATCTTGACAAGTGTCACATGAAAGTACAGACATCTCTTCAGCACACCAATTTAAATTCCTTTAGATATATACCCAAATATGAAATTATGGGGTCACATGGTACTTTATTTTAGGTTTTGAAAACCTTCATACAATTTTTCAAAATGGCTGTACTATTTTACGTTCCTACCAACAGTGTTCAAGGGTTCCTTTTCTCCACATCCTTACTAGGACTTGCTATCACTGGCCTTTTTGGTAAGAGCCATCCTAATTGCCTTGAGGTAATATTATTGACACCAATTTCCTCTTTTCTCAAGTAAGTGGTTTAATGTTGTATTTAAGGCCTGTAAATGGCCTCAATCTCTTTCATCTGAAAGTATTTCTCATTGCATTAGTAAAATTGTAAACTAATCATCAGAATGACCAAGTGCTGTGTTAGACAACATCAGGTGGGGAGAGCAGTGAGAAGCTGTATCCATAACACAGGAAGAGAAGGAGGACTGGAATGCCTGTGCAGCTGAGGGTGAAACTGAAAAAATAGAAACTGGAAATAATTAGAATAAAGCCAATATAATTCATATTCCTAAATTCACAGGGAATCAGTTGCACAGCCTGGGAATAGGTAATTTCTCTTCACATGTAAAAGCAATGCCGCTTCTTCACCTGGATGCTTAAGCCTCTTACCTGGAGATAACATCTCACTGCAATGTGACCATTTATTAGTCCTACCCACAATCTCTAAGGTAGGGAGGGGAAAAAGGTTAAGTTGATGTCTAATAGCCACTAATTTAATTAAACATGCCTAACTAATAAAGCTTCCATAAATCCCCAAAAGCACTTAGTTCCTAGAGCTTCCGGGTATCTGGATACATGGAGATTTCTGGAGGGTGGGGTCTTGATACCAAAAGAAGACACTAAAGTTCCAGATGAATAATGCCAGAGTTGAATTAAATTCTAGAAAACCCAGCTTGTGTCTGCTGCAGAATTGGCTGTTGATGGGGAGAAATCCTCACACATTTTGGTGATTAGAGGTTATAGAACTATTCTATGTTGATTGTCGAATGAAGAAAAAGAAAATCCACTTTGTTTTCACTCCCCCTATATCTATCTATCTGAGTTAGAAAAGTGAACAATAAGGTGGGAATTGTGTATATGTTAATGATAATAAAAGCTGTTCAAGAGAAAGACTTATCAAACTGATATCTACAAAGGAGAAATAAGATGGTTGTGACAAACTTATTTCAAGTTAAAGAAACAGGTCTAAGAGATGTACAAATATACACATTTTGTTGTTTCCTGGCAAGGCCACTGTGTTTGTGAATATCTTTCCTAGGTGTGACTATCTCCTTGAGTGATTCTCACATCCAGCCTGTATCAAGATCTGCCTCCTTAGAGAAACATGGTTCCCTTTACCATAACTGACGCTGGGTGCAAGGGTAAACTTGGTCCTTCCCCACCTCAATGTGTCACAGGGAGGAGGACTTTAGGAACTGTGAGTCACATCCAGGTGCAGATTAGAACTCCCTGCTGAGAGTTTCCAGAGAATTCAATGGCCAGGGAGCTTTATTATTTTTCCCCCTGAAACAATGAAGAGAAATTTATGAACACCTTGGGGCCTAGGGCAGAGACTCTGTGGAGCAGGGTGTGGATTTTATAATAATGTGCTTTCAAATGTTTTTAAGGCTGCCACTCTTTTGGAAGATACACATAGAAATGTTTGCTTTCAACTTCAGAGCTTAGGGCAACATTATTTTTTTAAAGTTTATTCTATATTTTTGTATAAAATAGTTTTCCGTGTAAAATGTATAATTACTTTAATTAAAACATTTTTACATCCAAATTGATTTGATACATTTTTTAGCTGAATATTTAAACTAAGGAGATCACTGTGTTAGTATATTATTGAAAAGTAGTAGAAGTTAATGAATGCATTAGATTTTTCTGGATGGGGGAAGGTCTCCACATGTCACACATATGGGTAACTGGGTGGGCCACAGAAGTCAAGAAAATGATGTGGAAATACTCTGTTTACTGAAATAGAACACAATTATTGCAAATTCTTGAATGGCTAAAAGAAAATTCCATTTTAAAAGAGACTAAATGTCTGAGGACAAGAGACTATTCAAAGAGAAAGAGAGCTGTCATGTCACTTCCTTGAGGACTTGTTCTTGCTGATCCTGAGAACATGCGCGCACTTGGTTGTAACTGCCTGACTAGGAGTAGAGTGTTTCATGCTTATGAAGTGGAGTGTCGACGTTCGGCAGTGACTCATGCCAGAGGCGCAATTAGCAGCCACCTCTGCAGCTCCTGGCTGCGACCTCCCGGCCCTCTCAGGCTGTGTCCGCGAGGCCCTCCAGTAGTCTGCCGCAGGCTGCCCGCACTGCCCTCCGGGTTCGTGCCAGGGTTGCAGGGGCAGGCGAGGACCACTGCGGGGGCCCGGACCTGCGCCCCAGGGAGTTACAGCAGCTGGCCTGGCGCCTGCTCCTGATTTCTGTGCCCTGCGTTCTCCCGGCTACTCTCTCCTGGGTTTTTCTTGCGGAGCTGAGTAAGGGGAAAAGTACAGCCGTCAAGCCCCAGGGCAGGCTCTCCACCAAGTACAGGGTGGCGGTGCTGGGCTCCGGTGGTGGGGGAAGTCAGCACTCACGGTGCACTTTGTGACTAGCTTTTTCCTCGATCAGTACGCCTAACCCTTGAGGACTTCTACCACAAGGTGAGCTAGGTAAGGACTGGCAGGAGTTGGCGCTGGAGATCCTGGACACGGCGGGCACCGAGCAGTTCATGTCTAGGCAGGATCTGCACATCAAAGACGGACAGGCTGCTTCATCTGCAGCCTTGTCCACCAGCGCTTCCAGGACCAGCCTCGTCTACCAAAATTCCAGGACGTCGAGCCCAGGAGAGACCAGATAACCTGCATGAAGGGGTACAAGTGCGTGCCCAGGATCCCGGTGGGCAACGAGGTGGACCTGGAGGGTGAGCGCGACGTCTTGGATGGTGCGGGCAAGGCGCTGGCTGAGGAGTGGAGCTGTCCCTTCATGGAGACGTTGGCCAAAAACAAAGCCTTGGTAGGCGAGCTGTTTGCCAAGATCAGGCAGCAGATGAACTAGGCGAGCAGTCCAGCAGTGTTGAGGGCCGCTACTCCGTCCGCAGGCTCCTCTATGGCGCTGGCAGCCGTAGGCACACAAAACCACACAAAAGCCAAATGCATCCCACTCTCTAATGTGATTTATTGCTTGCTTTGAGATTGGAGACGACTTTGCATTGGCAGGGGTGTTCCCAGAGTCCGACTGGCCTTCTCCGCTGGCGTCCCCTGCCTTCACCCTGTGCTCAAGGGGGTGTCCCGTCCTGACCATCTGATACTCTGGTGGGAATGTGGCTCTTTGCAGCATGTACATTTCTCAGCGATTTTGGTTGACACTGTTTCTCCACTTAAGCAGCCATTAGGGCACGGTATTGGCAGCTCGACAACCACCAAACAAAAGTTTTAGCCTGGAAAAAAAAAATGGGCAGGGCAAAGAAAAAAGAGGGAGAGAAGGTGGAAAGAAGAAATTATTTTTTGGTGGGGCTCAACAACCGTTTTTTAGTTCCAAGTTTTAAATGCTGGGAGTCAGGGAGAACTATATGAAGGAGCAGGAGAGGAACAAACTTCTATTTTTCCCTTGCTTTCCGGAAGTAGCTGAAAATTAATATCCGGTTCTTATTCTGCCACCTGGGAAGGGCAACCCCATGACTGACTGCCATTCTGCGGATGTCTGTGCAAAGCGGGATTCCTGTTACAATGTGTCCCCTCCGACATACTGCACATCTGAAGTGTTGACACTGATGACAATACAGTGTGGGGTGCCAGACAGTGTCTGCTGATATATGTGGGAAAAAAAAATCTATTTTGTTTACCTACTGTATCAAAGGGGAGCTTGGGGGAGAACGGTAGTATTTTTTTTATTAGCTGTGAGAAAAAAATGTTACAGATCTGCACATTTTTGTGTGTGTAAGTTTAGTTCTTTGTTTTGTTGTTGTTGTTAGCAGTAACTGATTTTAATTCCTAGCTTTTAAAAATATAGTACAAAGTTTTGTAAATGTGATTCAGGGACCCCAGCACCCTGTGACTGCAGAGTGCCTTCAAAATTCAGCTATTCCAGCTGGTGCAACCTGTGAAAGTCCCACCACATCCCAGAATCTGTTATTCCCCAAACAACTTCCCAACTTCATCTGAGTAATCTTTCTGAAGGAGCCAGGACAATAGGGCCTGTTAGTTACTGAATTTATATTTTTCACCCTTTAAAATGTCATTTCATCTCTTGCAATGAATTTGTTTCCTTTTTATTGCTTTATTTTGTTTAAATTTTCAGGTATTTAGCTCCCCTTTTATATTATTTAAGAAAAAAATTGTATTACATGTTACAAGGTGCTCATTCAGAAGCTAAGAGCAAAATTTTACTGTTGTGATGTACCAGTTCTAATTGTAATTTTTAATTCCATGCATTTAATTATTGTCTCATCAAGACTTTTAATACAAATGTCATTATTAAAGAAACAAACAAAAGATTCTAAGTTGTAGACTCCTATCTTAGTTGATTGCTTTGCATTTTGGGTCTCAAAAAATAGAATCTAATGGCCCATATCTAATCCTATAATCTTTATTAGTTGCAGACTACATCTGAAAATAGACATAGCAATATCTAATTCTCTCTGAAGCCCAACTGATAGCAACAGAATCTAAAGTTTTAAAGACAGAAAAAAGCAATACATTTTTTTTTTAAAAGAGGGTAGAAGGATTTCAAACATTTGAATTTAAATTGCTATGAATATATTAGCTTGTTAGAAGCTAATAGAGTGAGCAACACTTGCTAAATTCCACGCTTTTCTACCAGAATACTGAGATGAACAATCCTGAAGTCCAATAACTTTACAAGTGTTTTTATCCAGTGATATAATTCATTACCCTGTGAATCAAATAATACTACTCATAAAATAAATGGTAAAAGCATGACACATACTCTCTAACTAAAAGCAAGTAAGGCAAATTAGCAATTAGGTATCAGTATAGTAAATTATGTACAGGGATCTTTCTGCAGCATTTTTTTTGTAATAGTGAAATTACAAATAATCTCAATTTCTATAAAATAATGAAAAGTTAAATTTTGTATATCCATTAAGAATATATTTAAGATATTAAACATAGTGAGTTGGAATCATGTGCACAAATATGGAAATACGTGAATTACATTTGGCATGGAAAATAGCAAAAATAAAATACATTATAGTATGACATGATTTGTTTTAAAACTTTATGTGTATTTATAAATTTGTGTAAACATATATAGAAGAACAAACATCATTCTATTAACAATAGTTTCTTCTAGGAAGGGAGTGAGTTTGGAGGGAAGTGGGTAAAAGGGAAGACCCTAACTTCAAAAAGATTTCTATGGTTTGACATTTTCTACAGCATGTCTTTGTTTTATAATTAGAAACAAGAAAAATGAGTGTTGTTACCATTTGGTAGGAGGGTAATTATTTTATTTTTATTAATATTGATATTGTATTTTAGTGCACAGCATAATCTCATAAGTTCCAGAGGAATCATTAGAACAAACAGATTATATCTAAAAAGTGGGTATTCTTTACATAACAACAAAAGTTCCAGGTGATAACAAAAAAAGTTCCAGGTGAGTGGTGGTCAGAATCTACCACTGTTCCAGCTCACTCAAAACACCTTCACCTGCCAAGAACAAGGTAGAGGCCAGGGAAAGCTAAGACAGTGAGCTACCTCCCCACCAAGGGCCTGTTTGTGAAAGTTTCCTGTCACCAAGTAGAAAATAAAATCAGAATAAAATGTGTACCCTATGGAACTGTGGCAGAGAGACACAAAGTAGAATATGAGATAACCATTCACACCTTAGGGGATGACTTCTAGATTATGATTAAAAAATTATTGAGAAATTGTGTGAAGTTAATAAAGCTACCTAACTTCTGTGGGTGTCAGTTTCCTCACCTGTAAAATGGGGACTACATGCCAACTTCAAGTTGTTGCAAGAGTTAAATTCACAAAGATATTTAAAAGTGCCTGTTACTGTAATGGTCTACATTGTTAATAAAGTACTATCAGACTTCAAAGAACACAAAAGAAATAATGTCACTGAGACCAAAGACAAGATGCCTAGCTTCATTAGCAATCCAGCAGCATCAGAATGAGATCCATCTGTAACTAGAATTCTTCACCATTCCACTGGAGAACACAAACATGTGGGCTGCAGCAAGATAAATACGTAGCCAGTATGCAGTGACTGGTGTAGTGAGGGTGTACCCTTCTCAAACACAGTTACACAACTGGTTGTCAGAAAACAAGTTGAACAAACTAGGCAACCCAGCAGATACTACCTTGAATGGGGTGAGCAGAAGAGGGTCAGTGTCACAAATCTCACCAGAAGACAATAAACCACAAGGAGCTCTCAGCTCTGTGAAGAGCAGAAGTCGGACCACTAGAACTACTCTTCTAGAAAGCGGCTGTCAAACAGCTGAGAGCACGGTGTCTTTGCAGCCATACACACAATAGCAGTACATCTAAACACAGAGTGCAAGACTCTCCTCTCTATTAATCTTTGTTTTAAGATGAAAAATGATGGATACCCTTATGTTATAACATACCCACCAACACGTGGATAAGTTTATTCAGAAACTCCTAACTAATGAGGGCACAGGAAGGAGCAGGATGAGAATACTGAGGGATGAGGGAAGGATGCGAGCACTTGACCACACAGACTGTCCTCATAGGCTCTGTTTCACACCAGAGAAGAGTCCTAGTGCTGTGCTGTAGTCTCCCTATACTTCCTCAACTTGCCCCCTTCATACATGCCACATGGTTTTATTCCTTTCTTTACGCAGGTGCTGATGAACCCATAGGTACTTAATCCTAAAGGTGTTTCATGGGTACTTAATCCTAAAGGTGTTTTTTTTTTTTTGTTTGTTTGTTTTAAATACAGTAATAGGGTCCCATTTACAAGACAATGTTTTTCATTTCCCTTGATTGTACCCCACATTCAGGAATCACAAATAAAACCCATTGAAATGTGTGGTATGAATAAAGTCTTAATTTTATGGAGATTAATGCTCCAGATTTTACAGATTAAGCAGTATGAAAGCTGGTACCAACCAGGAATCAAAGAAACCGTTCCTGAGGACACAGAAGTCCTCTTCAACAACGTCAATTATTAAGAGGCTACGTAAAAGCAGAAATGCTCCTGGATGTTTCCATTGTCTAAACATAAATGTGCAGCAGATCAGCCCCAGCAAGTAAAGGCACATCCTGGACTACTATGGGTCACGAGCTTTTCACCCAAAACAGAGATGTGAAACCTAACAGGTTTTGAAGAGCCCCCACGTGCTCCATACCTTGAAAGTCAATCCCACAAAGATGGAGCCCAATCCGTTCCTGAGGGATCAGGTCATGATCTGTGTCTTTGAGACACTGGCCACTCAGGCTTCAGTTGACATGAGGCCAGAGATTTTAACTGTAAAATGCCTAAACCATTGAGAGACGGGACTAGCTGGATTTCCTAGGCCAACTAAGAATCCCTAAGCCTAGCTGGGAAAGTGACCACATCCACCTTTAAACACCAGGCTTGCAACTTAGCTCACGCTGGACCAATGAGGTAGTAGAGAGAGCTCACTAAAATGCTAATTAGGCCAAAACAGGAGGTAAAGAAATAGCCAATCATCTATCGCCTGAGAGCACAGTGGGAGGGACAATGATCAGGATATAAACCAGAGCCCGCAACAGCAACCCCCTTTGGGTCCCCTCCCATTGTATGGGAGCTCTGTTTTCACTGTATTAACTCTTGCAAATGCACACTGTTCTGTTCCATGTTTGTTAGGGCTCTAGCTGAGCTTTCACTGACTGTCCACCACTGCTGTTTGCCGCCTTGCAGAGTCACCACTGACTTCTACCCCTCCAGATCCGGCAGGGTGTCCACTGTACTTCTGATCCAGCGAAGTGCCTATTGCTGCTCCTGATCGGACTAAAGGCTCGCCATTGTTCCTGCACATCTAAGTGCCCAGGTTTGTCCTAATAGAACTGAACACTAGTTGCTGGGTTCCACGGTTCTCTTCCGTGACCCACAGCTTCTAACAACACAGCGCATGGCTCAAGGTTCCATGCCTTGGAATCTGTGAGGCCAAGAACCCCAGGTCAGGGAACAAAAGGCTTGTCGCCATCTTGGGAGCGGCCTGCCACCATCTTGGGAGCTCTAAGAACAAGGATCCCCTGGTAACATCATCATAATCTTTAGGTAGATATCTGGGGGTCTGCACACTTAAACAGGTTGGTGAAATGTCACATCAGACACATGGCTGGGAGTTGGGGTTTTCTCCTCTGCTCTTAGCAGCACCTTGGTAACCTAATGATTACCCTCCCTCATGCCTCCGAGTCCAGATCTACGAAAAAGGCACTGGTGAGGGTGACTTTTTACGAAGCTCCAGCCCATGGTCACTCCCTGCAAAGCTCTGAACGTGTGCATCCACAGGCCAGGCAGCGGGTGTCTACAAAGGCGGCCGAACTTGTGCTCTGCTTGGAGAGAGTAGAGGGCAGCAGCACAGTGGACAGCGTCTGGGACCTCAGGCCAATTCCTACAGCCACTTAGGAAAGCAGAAGGCTCCAGAGGCTGGAGAAGTCGCCATGCTCTGGAAAGACCCTGGGTGTGGGTGGGAGAGAAAATTGAGCTGAGCAGTAGGAAGCCGGCTGAGTGAGGAACAGACACTCCCAATGCAGACAAA
Organism: Rhinopithecus bieti; assembly: GCF_001698545.2. Lineage (NCBI taxonomy): Eukaryota > Metazoa > Chordata > Mammalia > Primates > Cercopithecidae > Rhinopithecus > Rhinopithecus bieti. The sequence goes on along the minus strand of NW_016806876.1, from coordinate 76,472 downwards.
GGCAGGGTGCACTTCGCAGTAACACACCCTCCTCGCTGCCCAGTCCAGACCTGCTGCTCAAGTTCCTCTCCTGACTCAATCCCCTTGGCGAGGGTTTGGCACGGAATCAATGGCCAGCAAAGCTTGGTAAGTGAAGAGCCCTACACTGCCCTGCCCCTCCCTCCAGGGCTGCACCCCGCCTCCGCTCGTGTCTCAATCTGGGATTGCCATCTTGCAACCCCGCCACCCACTGTCCGGAACCTGTGAAGGGACTACAACTCCCAGCATGCCCCGCCAGGCACGCACCGCCCTGTCCCTACCCTAGAACTGCGAACACCCCCAGCCCGTAGCAGGCCGGCATCGTGGACCCTCCGCCCTGGGACCAACAGCCGGGTAGCCGACAAGACACTGCAACTTCCCGAACGCCTGAAGATGATTCCGCTCCCCGCCCCGCCCTTCCATGCATCCTAGCAGTTTCACCTTGCGGACGGAAGACTTGGCTCTTTCCAAATCTCTCCTGCTGTGGACACAGTGGAGCTAGGGCGGCTAGTTTCACCTTGTAATTGTGACATGCTATCTCTCCAGGCTGCGGGCTTAGTGCATGTCATGTTCGAAGTTTGATTTCTGGCAGACCAACAAAGGGCTGCTAGCCTTTTAAGGCCTCTCTGCAGGGTTGCCATGGTTAGTTCCCCCGGCGGGAGTTGGTCTCCCCCCGCCGTTTTTCTTGCGTTGCCTCTCCCTCAGCCCCGCCCCCTCTCGTCCCTCCTCTGTCCTGCCCTAGGGGTGGTGTAATGAGCCTGCCTTTTGGACATGCGCAGTGCTGCCCGTCCCCCAGGACTGCGGCTAAAGGTCTTGCCTTTTCAGACATGTGCAGTGCAGCTCGTCCCTAGGGGTTGGGTAATGGGTCCGTCCTTTCAGACATGCTCAGTGCACCAGTTCCTAGTGGTGGGGTAACCGCCTCGGACCTACCAGTTCTCAGGCTTCTTGGGATCCCCTCAAGAAGTCCCCTCGCGAGTGTCTGAAACTGGCAGTACACTGCCAGAAATGGAAACATCCTGTCCCTAGTCACCTGCCATTTGCCTTTTCCAAACCACCATTTCCTCTGTTCTCTGGGCTGTCACAAATCCTCATCTGCACCCCAGGAGCGCCCCTTGTACTCCCGGTCTCCTGGCAGAACCCACACCTGGGTTGGGCCTCCCACAGGGACGCTCCCGCCACTGTAACAAAGAGGAGAAAACCTCCCAGTGGAACGTCCTGACCATGTTGCATCCAGTCATAAAACAGCCACAGAGAAGGGACTCCCTCAGTTGCTTTGAGAACCAGATCCACCACTTGTTTGACCCCACCTAGGCTGGTTCCCAGGCCTTGCAGTCCTAGTGTGGACCTCTCGGCCGTGATTAACGCAGGTCAGCAGGAGCAGAGTGCCCCATGGTCCCTCCCAACACGAGATAAATTTGTGTGGTGATGTCAGGAACAGTGTCTGCCTTTCTGCCCTGAATAGGGCTCCCCTGGAAAATTGTGTAATATGTCTTTTTAAATACCTCCTTTGGACCACTTTTAATAGTTTGCTGATACAACTAAACAGTGATCATTCTCTTAATTCATGTTTCCATTAAGTTTTTCAGGTTAAGTATTGCACGACTACACGCTTCTGATGCTGTCATAGGCACAGCCTCAGCTTCGTGCATGGTGGACCCACAGGAACAGAATCTCCATGGGGCATCTTTGTGGGGCATCCATATTACTGCAGGATTTGGAAGAAACAAATTTAAATAACTTCTAAGATGAAAAAAATTGAACATTTAAGACACAGCAGAAAAGTCATCTGCCTTTAATAACTGTCATCTGTGCCTCACATGTCAGACTTTCTCCAAGAAAAAAACTCTAAGGAGAACTTACTTCCATTCTTATAAATAGTAAAAGTTATCAATCATATCAAGTCAATTGGAAGCCGTGCCCTGCTAGTTTCCAAAATCACAATATGGCCTTAGTATTGTTTTATTTGTATTTTGAGGGGGGGGGGGTTGTGAACCTTTGGATATAAAATTTAGGTTTTGAACGATTTTGTCAGTTTTCATATATTAGTTGTTGATCTACTTTTATACCCCATCTAATTCTTCTATCTCCTCTCCTTCTCAGATTCAATCATTCTGCTTGTCTCTAAGGCTCTGTTTATCTTCTTTAAATTTTGTTGATTTACTTTTGTACCCCATTTAATTTTTTTCTGTCTTTCCTCTTTTCTCAAACTCAGTCATCCAACAGGTCTGTAAAGCTCTGTTCATTTTCTTTAAACTTTTTTTTTACTTCTATCTTCAGATTGGATAATTTATATTGCTGTGCCTTCTGTTTCTAATCTATAGCTATGCTCAAAATTATTATTTTTATTCTTATTTCTCTATTTGGCTATTTTTCATTTCTCTGCTGAGGTTCCACATCTGTTAATTTATGAGAATATTTTCTTTGCCCACATGAGCATGCTTATAATAGCTGCCTTTAAATTCTTGTCTGCTGATTATATCTTGGACATCTTGGAGAGGCCTACTGCCTGCTTTTTATCTTGCATATGTATTACATTTTCACATGTCTTCATGCATCTCATAAATTTTAAAAAGGTACACTAGAGACTGTATAAAAGAGTTACAGAGACTCTAGATTCTGTTATGTCCCTTTGAAGAGTGTTGATTTTTAAAGAGGGTGTTAATTGGGCTGGATTCTGACTTCAATACTTATCTCTAATATGGAGGGCACAGCTGAAATATCAGTTTTTATATACACGTATCTCATATATGTATTATATATAGAAGTGTTTTTATAAATATATATAATATTTTACCCAGGATTCATCATTTTTCTCTCTGAGAGTGTTAGTTTAGCTACTTCACCATCAGTGGAAGCCAGAACCTTAGTTTTGATTTTTGGATTTAATATAAATGAAATTATATATTATGGATACGTTTACATCAGTTTTCAATGCAATATTGTATTTGTGATAGTCATTTATGCTGTTGCAGATACCTATAATCCTTTCTTTTCTTTTCTTTTTTTTTTTGAGATGGAGTCTCACTTTTTTGCCAGGCTGGAGTGCAGTGGCACGATACCTGCTCACTGCAACCTCCACCTCCTGAGTTCAAGTGATTATCCTGCCTCAGCCTCCTGAGTAGGTGGGACTACAGGCATGCGCCACCACTCCCAGCTAATTTCTGTATTTTTAGTAGAGACAGGGTTTCACCATGTTGGCCAGGATGGTCTCGATCTTTTGACCTCATGATCTGGCCCCCTCAGCCTCCCAAAGTGCTGGGATTACAGGTGTGAGCCACTGTGCCCAGCCAACCCATTCATTTTAAAAAGTCCTTTTTTATATTCTGGTTAAATATACGCAAAGTTAACCATTTTAACAATTTTTCAATGTGCAACTCAGAGGAATTAATCACACATTGTTCTGCAACCATCATCCACATTCATAGGGAATTTTATTTATTTTGCAAAACTGAAACTCTGTTAAACAACAGCCCCCCTTTACCTTCCTTTTGGCCCCTGGGAACTACTCTTCTACTTTGAGTTTCTGTGAATGGAACTACCATAAGTACCTCATATGAGTGGAATCATACAATATAGTTCAGAAATCATGAGGAAGAATAATACACACTGTATAACATGTTTATTAACTTAAATAAACACACAGATCATGAGGATTATAGAGAAAGAGGAAAAAGCAAAAGCAGTTAGAAGAATGTGTTATATTTATGACTATGGTGTCTCAAGTTCCAGAGCAGAAGGCCCCTGCTCCAGAAACAGGTCTGGTCATGGTGGAGCTGGGAGCCCAGTGCAGCTGTCTGACTCCCAAAGCCCGTGCTCAGCCCAAACGTCACTGAGCCCTGAGGCACTCTGCCCCTGCCAGCCCAGGCACTCAGTGGCTGTGAGATACACTATGGCCTCTTCTTAGTCTTGAGGGTGTTGCTTGCTTACTGGGATGGAGGCTCAGCTGACAGAACAAGTAGGAGCTTTAGGAAATAGTGGCAGCTGTGAGGCTATCAGGAGCCACACCTCAGGCTTCCCAGTGCCTGCCTAGGGATCCCCATGCAACACTGCCTAATGTTGGCCACTGATGAGCACAGACACCAGCCCTGTTTGTGGTGGCTGAGAGAGGTCCTGGTGAAACGTGCTGAGGTCTTTGCAGAGGAGAATGGAGATATATAAGTTCCACACCCTAAACCAAGCTTGTCCATCCCATGGCCCATGAGGTGCATGCAGCCCAGGATGGCTTTGAATGTCACCCAACACAAATTCATAAACTTTCTTAAAATTTTATTTTTTTCTGTGAATTTTTAGCTCACCAGCAGTTGTTACTGTTAGTGTATTTTTTGTGTGGTCCAGTGAAATTCTTCTTTCAATGTGGCCTAGGGAAGCCAAAAGATTGGACACCCCTGTTCAGAAAAAAATGCGATCTGCTTCATTATCAAACTTCTGTTTAGAGCCTCATGACTCTCAGTTCAGACAGATGCTGTCACCTTTCTCCAGGCCACAGTGTACCTGAGAGCCACAGAAAACTTCTGTTCTACAGTTCTTCATGGGAGTGGCTATGGGGAAGAACCTATTAACTCAGCCCATACACCTGATCTTTTGTGGTTCAGCTGGTCTTCCATGCAGGGATGTGGCTGCTTTCTTTAGAGGGGCTGGGCTCTACCTTTTGCCACACACGGGTGTGCGTCAGCTGTGGTGGTGTTAGTTGGTCGGGTCAGCCTAGCCACAGACCCTGCGGTGAGTGATAAGGTGCCAGGAATGGTGGACTGGGCTAGGCAGTCTCCCAGTCTTCAGGTTTCTAGATGGCCCCCTAAACAGCATGAATGAGTCATGGAGGTCCTGGACATGAACTGGGCCAGTGAACTTGTCCTCAGGTCTTCAGGGTGCAGGTGTTGACGGTGACATGGAAGAGAAGGCTGGTCCCTAGGTCACCAGCAGAACTCTCAGGCAGGGCCAAGCAGAGCACTCAGAAGGTGGGAGCTCAAGGGCAGATCATAGGCCTGTGAGGGCTGGACTCACAGAAAGGCTCCAGGCCATGGCTAAAATCATCACATGGGAGGAGGGCAACTGTGCTGCTGGCCTGTCCCAGGGAAGGCAGGGCCCCTTCATGTGGAGAGTGGAGGCAGATAGATGCTGGGTACATTGTCCACTCATGGTTTTCTTCCACGGGAGCAGCAGCAGTATCCACTGGGGTGTGTGACGGTGCCTGGTCACCAGTTGCCTACCTGGCTCAGCAGTGGCCATGGCAGTGGCAGCAGTGGTGATGGCAGTGGGGGCCCCAGGACAGAATGCAGACCTCTGCAAGGCTGGAATCTCAGAAGACCACTGGGCAGCAGCCAAAATTCCTGGGTGCAGGCAGAGCAGCTCTGCTCTAGGGCTGTCACTGGTGAGCCTTGCCCCAATCCCTTGGAGGGTGCAGTGAAGACTGACAGCTGTGGGCATGTGTCCCACTCACACTTCCATCCTGCAAAAGCAGCTGTGGATTTCACCTCTGGGTGCACCAATGTGCCCAGGTTCCATGCTTCCTTGCAGGCCTGGTGGCAGCAGTGGTAGTGCCCACTGTGACTGCAAGGGGAGCCTCAGGGAATTTCACTTACCTCTGGGAGCTAGGCTCTCAAAGAACACTGGACCAGAGCCAAAATGCTCAGGCAGGGACAGGTCATCTCACTATGGTCCAGGCAGTGGGGAAGACAGGCCCTGTTTAGTGGGACTCATTTATCTCACAAGTCTCTAAGTCTCTGTTTATTTTTCTTCAAATTTTTATGTTTATTTTCTTCAGACTAGATAATTTCTATGACTCTGTCTTTTATTTTTTCAGGTTCTAATCAGCTGATAAGCTCAACAGTATTTTTTTCATCTTACCTTTCTATTCTATTATTTTATAATTTCTGTTTCTCTGCTGAGGCTCCATATTTGTTTATTCATTATGAGAATTTTTTAACCTCCTTGAACATATTTATAATTGTTGTTTTCAAATCCTTGTTGGCTAACTGAAATGTCTTGGATATCTTGGGGATCATTTCTACTGCCTGTTTTTTATCTGGTGTTTTGGTGACACAAAAAAGAGGTCCTGTTTCTTCATACATCGTATACATTTTAATACATTTTAACGTTATATACTAGAAACTATAAATGACAGTTGTTGAGATTTTGGATTTCATTGTGTTTTTCTGAAGAGTACTGTTATATTTCTAGAATGAAGTTAACTTGGCTGGACTCAACTCCAATCCCCACATCCCTTACAGTGGGCAAAGCTAAAATTATCATTTAATTCTTACCCATATCATGTCATATGTATTGCATGCAGGTATGTTTGTATGTTGCTACATATAATATTTCACTAAGAATTTATTATTTTTTCTGTGAGTGTATTAGTTCCACAAGTTATTCCACCCTTACATGAAGACAGAAACTGAAAGTTGTTTGCTTTTGAATTTTAATAAATGGGATTAGATAGTATGCATATTTTAATCTGGTTGAATTTATGCAAGATTATATTTGTCATGTTTATCCATCTCATTTCATGTACATATAATTTGCTCATTATTCACCAATAATACATTTGGTAATATGATATAAAAATAAAAAATGTCTGAGGTTATAGTTATTCTTTAACTTTGGTTTTATTGATGAGGACTGGCACCAGACAATGCACCTGGGCAAGGTTACTGAAGAAAATGAGCTTATTCATTACCAAGTTTAGGACCCATCTGCTGCTACTCTACTTTTCCAGGAATTAGGTAAATTCAGTTTTCTCTTTGGTGACTCTCATTTCTACTAATCCCAGAGCCAACTGTCTTACTTCTACAGGTAACATGACAATTATGAGTCCAGTGGGCGACGAAATGATAGCACTTATGCTTTATAACCATGTCCCTGGGACAAACATTCATATACACAGAATGACTGCAAGATAAACCTCGGTATCTGTTTCTTAGCTTCATTACTGATGAGTACTGAAGACTCAGGTGGAAAATTGAAGGAGGCAGAATTTTATCAATGAGTTCTGTAATTTTCTCATGGTTTTTCTCTCGGATTTCAATGAATTATAACTAATTGGTAGGTGTTTCTAGATAAAATATTTATATTAGGAACAGATAAGTTTATAGATTTGTGTAAGAAAACGTGTAATTTTGTAATGTTGTACTGTAATTGCAATTTCATTTGACTGTTTCTCATTTTACAACAAATTGTGCATTTATGAAAATTTTTATCTCAAGACACAAAATATGAGTGAATTTATAATGATTCAATATGTTTAAGTTTGAAGATATTTTAATATATCCTAATATTTAGAATTGTTTGAATAATCATGTGATAAACCAAAATTTTAAAATATTTTACTATAATGATAGATTCAGATGACCACAAGGAACATTATGTTTATTTGAATTAGAGTAATTGCTAATAAACAAGTCAGATTTGTTTTTCTACCACAAAACTATCTAAAAACATTACCTTTGTCTGTGTCTGCTGTAACTCTGTAGGGTGACTGAATACCTTGTATGCATGAAGACTGGTGATATTAAGAATGATTTCAAATATTTTCTTAAATTCAGTTTAATATTTTGTGTTTTGTAAATGATCTAAAACTCATAAAATGTTATATGTATTAACTTGTATGAGATTGTTTAGTGCTCGAGAATAATTTGCAAACTTGAATGACAGCATTTCCTCATTATAAAAATTATCCTTGAAATTTAGTAACTCTACTTTTTCTCAGAAATTTTCAGATCTTGGTTAGCTCAATAAAACATATATTTACAAAAGTGACAGGTATATTTTAATTTAAATGTTTGAATTCACAAATTAATGTTTTCTGTATTCAGTAGGATTACTGTCTTCTAGTATCTATATGTTCTTAAAATGGAAGGCAGAGATGATGAAATTTGGATACTATTAAAAACAAAAAGGAATAAAATAATGATGGAAATTGTCCATTTGTGGCTCATGTGGGCATCAAACCTTAAGAAACTTTATCAGTGGAAAATTTCCTGTTCCTGATCACAATTTTAAGTTTTGACTTAAAAAATTTCATGTTAAAAGCTCTACATTTCATATAGAGGAAGAAGCCTTTCTGATATGATGAATCTGAACTGATCTTACTCAGGGTTCCCGAGCACAAAGGACATGTCCTCCATTCCTTTACTAATACAATATTTTACACAGTTCACATGACTCTCATCTTCTTGTTACTTTGATACACACAGATGTGATGGTAAAAGATCTTAGTGACTTTGGAGAAAAAAAAGTGTTCTATTTTGCTGATATGATTTTGGGTTTGTTGGTCAGAAAAATGTACTTGCACGCAGGATGTTAAGGTTTCCAAAAATTTGTAGCAGAAGATTTGTGATGAAGCCCCTCCAGTGTTTTTCTGTCTGCTGCCTCTACAGCCATAGTTCTGCCCAGGCTTTTCTTACATGAGCTGAGAATAAAATGTCTGGAGATCATGAATGCTGTTAGTAAGCACTGTGCTTTCAGCTGCACCTTACTCTAAGTTAAATTTCCAGTGAGTAGTACGTTCATTTCACTTTGTCAATGGTATCGGGAACTTATCAGAATAATTATTTTACTTTTTGAACATTTTACAAATGATTTTCCTGAATTTGTTTGAACTGGGAGAGAGTATCCCCTTTCCTGGCGATGCCAGCTGTGTTTCTCAGGTTAACAACTATTGTCACTGAAAACAAACCCTCTTCTCTCTGAAAAGATATCTGCAATTCTCCTAATCACATTGTGCTGTTGAGGAACAGTTATATGTTTTATAATGCAGCTTATAGAATATGACGAAACTAATGATAAATATGACACTGACTATTATATTAAAACATAGGATGCTATTTTATGATTGGTATTTATACTTAAATGTATGTCAGGCAGAATGCAAAGGACTATATTAAAATGGGATCACTCATGAAATACTAGAGCACTAAATATTAAATATTATTAAAGATAAGAAAATGGGTTTTATCAAACTTTATGTGGTTCAACATAACATTTTCTAATGCAAAAACCATTGGGTTTGTATTGCGTCTTTCTGTCTTACGTTACAATTTTTACTCAGACATCGGATCTTAGCCCATAAAGTCTATGATGAGTCTGTGACGCCTGGTCTATTTAGTGGTGCTGTTTTCTCTAACATTTCTGTAACTGTGCACATGACTTAGGGTTTTCTCTACTAAAAACAGACTAAGATGAAATGAGAAAAAGGAAGATGAACTTGATCTGCATTATCTATCTCTAAGAGTGCTCAGGACCTTCACCCCAAGTCCAAGGACAAACTCACTGCTCCTAGCAATCTGAGTGGTAAATTCAGATTTGTACACATTTATGGTATTAGATAGGACCCAATTTTTTTTTATATTCAAATAACCCATATGACTTCTATGAGTTTTTCTTCTGTTCTATTTCTCCCATGTCTATGTAATGTTTTTGGATGTCATGATTTTTTTTTTTTTTGGTGAGGTTGTGAGATTCATAAAATAAACATACAGGGCAAAAGATGAGTTTAAAATTTAAAAGACAAGAAAAAACTTTTTTAAAAGTGTTTTTTAGGTTTTTTATTTAGCATTGAGGGATCTCAAGGGCAGATCATAGGCCTGTGAGGGCTGGGCTCACAGAAAGTCCCCAGGCCACAGCTAAAATGATCACATGGGAGGAGGGCAGCTGTGCTGTTGGTTTGTCCCAGAGAAGGCAGGGCCCCCTCAGAGGGAGCAGTGGAGGCAGGCCATATTTCATAACTGTGAAATACTTAACTATAAAAACAAAGTGTTTTATAATTATAAAATATTTAGATTCTTAAATATATGTTAGAACCATAGTCCTCCCTAATCCAGGCTCAGCACCAATGCCTTCCAGTGAAATGCCCATTTCACTGGAAAAGGAGGCCATATGAAGATCTGAGAGAAACATCCCTTTTTTGAAGAGTGAAGGACATAAATTAGAAATGGTGATCTGGATATTCCTTGGACTAAGAGAAGAAAATACTTAAAATGATCTGTGTTACTTTCTTCTTGCTTTTATATCTTTTGGTACATGGCCTGTGATAGATGCAGGATAATAGTAAGAATGATTCTGATATATAGTTATTAAATAATTCCACATATATTAGTAGTGTATGGTCAAATTGTGTTACATTTATATTGGATTATACACCTTAAGATGTGGAGAACATTGGGCTTTTAAGTCAATATTCTCTTGGAGCTTCACCTTATTTCAACATGGCAATATACTCCAACTGAGCTGAGGGTGAAGATCAGTTGTTTGGCTCTAGTGATTAAATTTAATGTCCCTTTACTAGATTAAGCATTTGTAGGAGTTAAAAATTTACTTATTTAACTGTGCAATTACTCCTTTTATAAATTAATACATATCAGGTGGTTTTAGAGTAATGTTCTTCTTCAGCTATCGTTTTCTGAGTATGAGCCAATAACATAATTGTCACACTATCTGCATTGCCATCATGGAGCAGTGTAGTTTTAAATAACCTTGAAAATATGTGAACCATTTTCCATCTCAGCAAAGGAATAGGGTGAGTGTGGATGATTTTTTAGCATCACACAGCTGAATTGTTATAAGACCCTTATTGAGTTCATTTGACATCTAGAGGAAATAACATGAGAATATAATTTCTAAATTATTTGGTGAAATTTTATAAGAAATTATTCTACAAAGATATCTTGATTAAGACATGAATGGACTCATTACTACTCTGAGAAACCTATGTATTTTTTAAAGCATGGGAGAGTATAATAAATGAAGTCTCAAAAAAAAGTCTATGTGTAAGTGTTTTGGTGCAACCTCATGGATGTCATAAAGTTTAACAACATATCATTCATCCTTAAGAAAGTTGAGAACAGAACTTGAGCAGTTCTCTCTGAAGATACAAAGAGTTTACATAAGAGGTCTCTAGCTTGAAAACTACGCTGGGAGAGAACTGGGACCACCGTGGGTGGTAGAGTTAGTAAAAACATGTCCACATTCTGATATCCAGAACTTGTGAATATATTAGGTAATATAACATAGGGGAATTAAGGTGAAGAGGGTATTCACATTAACAAGCAGCTGAAATTATAGTAGAGAAATTATCCTGCATTATGAGGGTAGGCCCCACACAATTTCAAGTGTACTTAAATGAAGGAAAAAGGAGAACAATTGTCAGAGTACTATAAGATCCGCTCAATGGATCATTTTTTTCCAAAATGTTTTTGGCTATTCTTCCTCTATTAGCATAAAATTTACTTCAGTTCAGTTGCAGAAACACACATTATTTATTTTTACATGCACCCGCTATTCTTTGTTGTTAACATTGAATAAAGGAAATCAAAACTTAAAGTGTTCTAGATGAATGTTTCTTAGGAAGTACAGGAGTATAGATAATAACTATCTACACCTCTAATTGTTCATATGTGGGTATTTGATCCATTGTATTAATAATTTGGTGTATAAAATAATGTCCAGGCCATACTTGTAAGAAATTATATGAGTTACTCAAGATTAATCAAGATAAATGATTGGAATTAAAATAATGCTGGTGATAATTTTTACTGTGGAATAAACATTGATTATGGTAGTTTTATTTTTTTTTGTTTCAGATATATAAAATGTTTCCCATTTTCCATTAAGATTGAACACACTTGCTACCTATATTATCATTAAAAATGTCTTCTTTTCCCAAGCTGGCATTGGTGTCTTAGCCAATGCCTTCCTCCTTTTCTTCCGCATCTTCACAGTTCTTGTGTAGTAGGCTTAAGCCTACCGACACGACAACCAGTCATTTGGCCTTTGTCCATATCATGATGCTGCTCACCATTGTGTTCTCGTTATCTGAAGACATTTTTGAGTCACCGAATTTTCAAAATGACTTCAAGTGTAAGATGCTTTTCTACATGAACAGGGTGATGAGAGACCTCTCCATTGGCACCGCCTGCCTCCTGAGCGTGCTCCAGGCCATCACCATCAGCCCCAGTGCCTCCTAGCTTGCAGGGTTTAAACACAAATCCAGAAATTACATTTTACATGTTTTTTGTCTTCTTATGGCTCCTCAGTTTGTTCTGCAGTAGTTACCTGATCTTCTACACTGTGGTTTCTTCCAATACAACACAGCCTAGTCTTCTGATCCTCAATAAATACTGCCTCCTTTCTCCAACGAAGTACCTCATGTCTTTTTTTCGCTCTATCATTATCCAGAGATGCATCCTTTTTGGGAATTATGCTTCTTTCAAGTGCATACATAGTGATTCTCTTGTGCAGGCATCAAAGGCGATCCCAGCACCTTCACAGCACTAGCCTCTCCCCAAGGACCTCCCCAGAGAAAAGGGCCACCCAGACTATTGTGCTGTTGGTGAGGTTCTTTTTTTGTCATATACTGGGTAGACTTGAGCATCTCATCATTCTCAATCATCTTATGGGCATATAACCAATTCATTCTGGGTGTTCAGAGACTTGTGGGCACTGTCTATGCCACTGTGAGTCCTTTGTTGCTAATCAGTTCTGAAAAAAGAATAATCAATATTCTGCAAATTCTATGAGAGATGTTTCATAGATTTAAAAAAAATATGAAGATAATTATCTTAAATATAGATTATCTTAGCATCAGTTAAATTATTCAAGTAACTGATAATTTGATATTTAATTTAATTATATAGAAATAAACTTTTTTATACCTACTTTAAAAACTGATGCTGTCAAGGACTTGGTGGATGCTTTCATTCTACCATAATTTTAGAGTCCGATATGTTTATAATTTCTTACCTTTCATCTTGATTTTCTGAACTTAATTGAAGAAACAAAAAATTTTTCTCGATGTATATGTTTAAGAAGTTCCTATTGTTAATATAATTTCTTATTTTTTAAATTTGAAAATCATATAGTTTACCCATATTCATAAAAATATGTTAATGATGTATCCAATTATAAATTTAACAATAACTTCTCTCAGCACTCTTAATATTTATTTCTTAGTTTTCTGGCTCTACACTAGCTGTGAAGATTCTGCTTTCACCTTTGTGTGTTCTCTGTTTCTCTCCTACCAGTTTTAAGTTTCTTTCTTTTCTTTGGTATTATGCAGTTTGATTTTTTTCTATTGAATACTTTTATTTATTATAATTATTTTTTGAGGTATGGTCTCTCTCTTTTGCCCAGGCTGGAGTGCAATGTCATGATTTTGGCTCAAAGCAAACTCCACCTCCCGGGTTCAAGTGATCCTCCTACCTCAGCCTCCCAAGTGCCTGGGATTACAGGCACTCACCACCACACCCAGCTAATTTTGTATTTTTAGCAGAGATGGGGTTTCACCATGTTGGCCATGCTGGTCTCGAACTCTTGACCTTAAGTGATCCACCCACCTCGGCCTCCCAAAGTGCTGTGATTACAGGTATGAGCCACTGTGCCAGCAGGAATACTTTTATTAAATTAGTTAATTTTAGTCACTTCTGCATTCAAAGGTTAATGTCTGGTATTCACATTTAGATATTAATAAATAATTATTTATTAGTGTCACTTCTTATTTGTATGTATTCTAGTGAAACAAAGTGTTTCTCATTACATTATTTATGTGTACATAATTATACTGGTATTGCTGTTATTTTTTGGCCTTTATTTGGTTATATTTATTCTGCTCAATATTCTTGTTCACTTATCTTTCCATAATTAACTCAGTCTAATTTAATATGTAACCCATACATATATATTATATTTATTTATGTTTTAATTATTCAATTTTCATTTGGCTCATTTCCAAATATGCCTGTTCAGTTTATAATTTTGTATACTTTCAAAATTATTTTGATGTCCTATTTTTCCCTTGTCTTTACTTGATCATGTTAAATAAATTTCTAAAGTGAAATTTATGTGGTGTATAACATCGTCTGACTCATATTTTCGGTAACTTATTTTCTGGTGTGCTTCATAATTTATAATTTTTATTTTCACATAAATGGAAATCTCTTGTTTGGACATCCCCAGTCAGTACTTTTCTGTTTATTCCAAGGGCAGGTGGGCATTTTGCAGGGGCTTGAGGTCTGTGTCATCAGCCACTACCTGAAGGCAGCTCTGGCTCCTCAGTTTGAAGATTCCTATGGACACTTCTCCTGATTTCTTCTGGTCCTGGACAGTTCCCCTGTTTTTCTATTACCTCTGCTGGGCAGTTTACAATTCTTCTAACTTTTGAAGACTTTTTATTGTCTACATTAAATAAGATTTGGGAATATCTACCATTCTGTTCTAAAACATGGAATGTCCACCTTGTATACGTGAGCAAAAAATTTACATAAATATTTTATACAGAACTGTGTCTTCTAAAATTTTCCAGTTTATTTACAACACCACAACCTCCATATACCATATGGTAACATTATTTGTAGAGCATAATTATTTTCTTAATACTTTGGTGTACTTTATGATTTGCACACATATCTCAAATAATAATCCTCAACTTTAATGAACAACAACTTTACATGACCAGAATTACTGTTTTGCTGTAACATTAAGATACAATTAGTAGAACCAACTATGTAAGTTTATCTTTGGCTCTAGTCACAAAACTTCCTTTTTAGCACTTTTCTGATGCTGTAAAAGTAAGCACAGTTTGGATTTTCTACATATTCAGGTGTTATTTAAAATAATCTTAAAGGAAATTTAAGTGGGGCTAGATATGACTTATTGGTTACACTTTAACTGATGATGTTTATTCTCATTTCACAGTGTTTAAAAAGCATTGCTTGTAGGATTTCTGCCTTTATGAAGTTAAGGGCATTTTTCAAGGCCTAAGACTTAGTAATTTTAAATAAGTTTTACGGAATTTGAAAATTATCTTCATTCTTCATTTAGTGCTCAAAATATTATCCATTTGTCCATCTGATTAGTCAAATTTTAATAACGTTATTTAATACTCTTTAGTTTTTTTCTATACAAGAATAGTTCATATGACGGTTTTAATATTAATTATGATGCAAATTTGTCTATTTTCATTTAATAAATGTTTTGTATACATTAAATTCTTTTATATTAAGTCTAGATATGCAAATTGCTTGGAATTGTGCCTAAGAGGTCATTAATTCTATCTAATCATTCCAGTTCATCAGATTTTGATCTCTTTTAACCATTTTTTATTTACTGTTATTTTGTGTTTATTCAAATTTATTATTTCTTCCTCTTATTTATTTATTTATTTATGTTTTTAGAGACAGAGTCTCGCTCTGTCACCCAGGCTGGAGGGTGGTGGCACGATCTCGGCTCACTGAAACCTCCACTTCCCAGGTTCAGGCAATTCTCCTGTCTCAGTCTCCTGAGTAGCTGGCACTACAGATGCATGCCACCACTCCCAGCTAATTTTTATATTTTTAGTAGAGATGGGGTTTCACCATATTGGTCAGGTTGGTCTTGAACTCCTGACCTCAGGTGATCCACCTGGCTTGGCCTCCCAAAGTGCTAGGATTACAGGTGTGAGCCACTGTGCCAGGCCCCTATTTCTTCCTATGTTAATATTGATGTTTAGAAGGTAGTCTCAGTTTGTCATTTTGTCAAAATCAAGCCAAATGGCAGAGTTCCCTAATGCATTTTATTTTGTGTTAGTTATTTATATTGTTTAAATATAATGTGTCTATTGCTTTATATATTAATCACTACAGTTAAACATTTTAACATATTCATCAACTCATGCAGTTATCTATTTTGTGGTAAAAAAAAAACACTGAAAATTTACTCTTTTTGGAAATTTTTCATGCACAATAAAAAATATTAGCTATAGTTCTTTTTTTTTTATATATACTTTAAGTTCTAGGGTACATGTGCATAACGTGCAGGTTTGTTACATATGTATACTTATGCCATGTTGGTGTGCTGCACCCATCAACTCGTCAGCACCCATCAATTCATCATTTATATCATGTATAACTCCCCAATGCAATCCCTCCCTCCTCCCCCCTCCCCC
>NW_016806876.1:41699-57372 GCF_001698545.2 Rhinopithecus bieti | reverse complement strand
CCAGGTGAGGCGATGCCTCGCCCTGCTTCAGCTCTCGCTGGTCAGGCTGCAGCAGCTGACCAGCACCGATTGTCCGGCACTCCCTAGTGAGATGACCCCAGTACCTCAGTTGCAAATGCAGAAATCACCGGTCTTCTGTGTCGCTCGCGCTGGGAGTTTGAGACTGGAGCTGTTCCTATTCGGCCATCTTGCTCCGCCCCCCCTAAAAAATATTAGCTATAGTTCTTAACCTGTACTTTAGTTCTCTAGTCTTATTCATTTTTTGTGATTGTAACTTTGCACCCTTTCATCATCATCTCTCCATCACCAACACCCTTTCGATTCTGTTTTTATGTATTTCACTTTTTAAAAATCTTTTATATATAACAAATCACGCAGTATTTTCTTCTCTCTTTAGCTTTTCTTACTGAGTGTAATATTCTCCACGTCTACTCATGTGATCACAAATGGCAATTTCTTATTTTTAAAAGCTGAATAATATTTATATGTATGCATTTGTACATGTAGGTATGAACATATATATGCATTTGTGTATACAGACATACAGGTGTTTGTGTGTGTGCTCCCATTTTTTAATCTAGGCATCACTTAACGCAAATTTAGGTTGATTCCATATCTTGGCTATGGTGAATAATGCTTCAGTAAACGGGGGGAACAGGGCAGTGAAGATAACTCTGTAAGCTACTGATTTTATTTTACTTGGGTATATACCCAGAAGAGGGATTGCTGACACATGTGGTTGTTCTAATTTTAAATTTTAGAGGAACCTCCATACAGCTTTTCATAATGGTTATATCAATTTACATTTCCACCAGCAGTGTATAAGGGTTTCTTTTTCTCTACATGCTCACCAACCAAGAGATTTGCTATCTCTTGTCTTTTTTATAATAGCTATTCTAACAGGTGTATGGTAATATCCCATTGTAATTCAACCTGAAAATGTAAAACTCCTAGAATAAAATAGTGGAAAAATCTCCTTGATATTGGGCTATACAGTACATTTTTGGACAGGACATTAACAACACAGGCAACAAAAGAAAAAATAAACAAATAATACTACATCAAAATGAAAAGTTTCTGTGCAGAAAAGATACCAATTAATGACATTAAAGAGCAGCCTATAGATTGAGAGAAAATATTTGCTGGTCATGTATAAGACAAAGAGTTCATATCCAAATATATAAAAAACTTGCATAATAGCAAAAAGCAAAAATACCCAACTAAACCTAATAATCTCATTGAAAAAAGAGCAAAGGACCAGAGTAGACATTTCCGTAAAAAAATAAAAAAAATGGCTAACAGGTGCTCAACATGACTAATCATCATGGAAACGCAAGTAAAAATTTTTAATTTACTTTAGATTCTATAGTATACTTATCTCACACAATAACTATGTGTATTCAGTACAACAGGTACATTAATCTCCACCCTACAAAACAGGACCGTGAAACATTGGGTCATCATGGACTGCCAAAATCTTCATTTTTATTTCATTTTTAATTTTTCTCTTTTCTTCATCCAAACCACTGTACTAGTTCATTCTCATGTTTCTATGAAGAAATATCCAAGACTGGTTAGTTTATAAATAAAAGAGGCATAATTGACTCACAGTTCCCCATGGCTGGGGAGGCCTCAGAAAGTCATGGCAGAAAGCACCTATTCATAGGTGACAGGAGAGAGAATGAGTGCTAAGTGAAGGGGATGCCCCTTATAAAACCATCAGATCTAACCATACCCATGATTTAATTATCTCCACCTGGTACCACCTTTGACATGTGAAGATTATTACCACTCAAGGTGAGATCTGGATGGAGACACAGAGTCAAACATCAACCACCACAAAAATCTAAAAACACAGAAGAGCAAAACTTAAAAATAAATTTATGGGCAGAAACAAATTATAAAAGTTAATTGAAGAAGAAATATATTAATAGACATATGTGAGGAAATAGAATATATGAAGAGAATTCTAACAAAATGATATTTAATTAATTAAGAATCTTTCCATAAAGAAAAGCACAGATACAGTTGTCTTCACTGATGAATCTTACCATAGAATGAAAAATTAATACCAACCATTCATGATCACTCCAAAAACATAGAAGAGAGAGTAGAATGGTGTTTACTAGGGGCCAGGGTAAGTAAGGTCAGAGAGATGTTGATCAAGGGATACAAAACTTGAGAGGAGTAGGTTCAAGAGCTCTATTGTATAAAATAATGACTACAGTTAATAACAATTAATCATATTCTTGAAAATCATTGAGAGAGTAGATTTTAAGTATTCTCACCATGAGAAAAATTAGTATGAGAGGTAATGCGTATGTTAACTAGTTTGGTTTAGCTATTCCACAATAAAACCATATTTCAAAACATTTGCATGTAAATATATACAATTCTACTTTTACTGAAAATAAACTTAAAATAGAAGAAAAGAAAACTTTATCAGTTTATTTTATGAGGTCCGTATTACCCAGACAAATTGACACAAAAGCATATGAAAGAATAAAACTATAAATCATTATCCCTTATGAACATAGACATATATTCTTAAAAGTACAAGCAAACTGAATGTAGCAGCATATAAAAATGTAGGACGTCATTACCAAGAGAGTTTATCTCACAAACACAAATATAATGTTTTTTATTTTTATCTCACAAATAAATATATAATGTTTTATGTTTTGGATTATAATATAATTCAAAATCAGTCAATATAATACAATACAAAATTTTTTACAAAAATTATGTGATAGAAATAAATTCTTGACAAGTCTGATGCTTGTTTAGGGTAAAACATAGAAAACCAGGCATAGAAGTAACTTCCCAGACCTGCTAAAGGGCATCTATGATAAAACCTGAAGCTACTATCGTAATTAATGGTGACACCTCAGAAATTTTATGCCTGAGTTTGGGAACAAAACAAGAATATGTGCTTTTACCACTTTTATTCAACATTATACTGAAGGTTTTACCTGGAATATTTTACAAGAAAGAGAAATAAATGGCCTCCAGATTGGAAGCCTATGAAGATGACATTATCCTATATACATCAATTTCTAAGAAATTCAATTGCACACACACACAAACCCCAAAATGGAAGCAATAAATTAGCTCATCAAGGTTCCCTGTTACAAGGTCAATTTAAACATATAATTTTATTCATTGGCAATGAAAAATCTCAAGACAAAATGAAGAAAAACTTCTATTCACCATAGCTCAATAATACATAGAAATAATTTTCAAAATTAAAAAAAAAACTTAGAAATAAATTTACCAAAAAAAGCTTAAGGCATGTCAACTGTAAAGCTAAAAAATTGAAAGAAGATCTAAGTAAATGGGAAGGGAACTAATAGCTAAGGATAAAACAACTTAATTTTGATAAAATCTCTAATTGTAAAACAAATTTAAAGATTAAATGCAATTCTCTTCAAAATCCCTAGTCTTTTTATATAAATTGGCTCACTAATCCTAAAAGGTATAAGTAAGTGCAAAGGAAATAAAACAAATAAGTATTAAAAATATAATTGGATGACTTGCCCTGCAATTTATGTTGAAAGTATTATATGCTATATAGGATGGCATATACTAGAGGTAAATGTTTATTAAGGTTATCAGTAAGCACAGCTTTTCCTCAGATAGGCCTTAGTGCAGAAGCTTTTGCTAATATACACAAGAGTTAGGCTGGGATTAACATTTGGTGCAGCAATAGCCTTCTGAGAAATTAGAGAATTTAAATTATTTTCATGATATTTTGCTAATATCTCCCAGGTTTGCTATGGCTTCCCTTTGTGCTACTTACCAGAGATAGTCTCTTGCATTTGACGTAGCTATAGTCCACGTATTTTTACTTCACACTTCTTAACCTGGTGGCAGGAGTGAGGGAGTAAGGGCATCCCAATGTTCTGATGAAGCCTCAGGCTTAGCACTGTTAAACAAAGTAGCAAGACATTAATCTTTCTAGAATTTTTTGCCCCTTCTGCAGACAATGCTGAGATCAAAGCACATCTCTGCCCCTCCCCTTGTGGTAGATGCTCTTTATCTGTTTCTCACTCCTAGTTGAAGTGGGTTTGCCACAATGCCCTGTAAATTAAGGCTTTACTTTCCTTATGGGAGCTGCATCGGTGCAGAGATTTGGAAGTTGGCTGTGTTTTCTCACCCTCAACGGTTTTCCTTGGGGAAAACGGTGAGTTTTCCCCAAGTTCACTCTGATTCAGGTACTTAATGCTGTTTCCCTGCAGATGAAACCTTGTTCTCTGAAGGAGAGATGGGAGAGCTATGTCTCCACAGGGTTCTAGTAGTGGATGACAGTCCCACCCCATCAGAACCATGGGGGAGGCATTCTCAAGATTCTACCTCATTTTTTTCTGGTACACCTTGAAAAGTCCACAGAATGGTGCAAACCCTATGGCTGCAGAGTGCAGGGTTTCAAATTCTTCTTAATTCATCCACACTTGGGCTTCAGAGACTTCATCAAAACTTCCGGTTTAATTTATCAGTTTGCGTGGTCTTCAGGTTGCAAGCAAAGACTTGGGGTGTGTGTGTCCTACGGGCCCCTGCATCCCCTGCTGCTGAGTGGGAACTGTCTGCCCTGAGACCTCAGTTCTCTGCAAGATTCAGAAAAACTACACGTTTATCTGTAGTTTCTTCAGCTTTTTTGTTTGTTTTTATAATAGACAGGAGCACCTTTTTTGTGTCAGCCCTCTACATTTACAAATTTAAATCAGAAACTAATTATATATAAAATATATTTTCTCTTCTTCATAATTCAAATCAAAGTCACATTATAACCTGATTAGTGTGCCTTGTACCTATGCTTACTGTACTTTAGTATGTTTTATATATGCATATCTTTATCTCTCTGTTTTAAAGCGAGGCTTAATTCTTTCTTAATTCACTACTTCTGTATTTTCTTTTATTTCATTAATTTCACTATGTGACTTTAATTCTTTTCAGATATTAAAAGCATTGTGGTGTGACTTGAGTGGAGAAGGTCAGATTATACCATGACATTTCTCTTTGACCACTGGGCATAACACTTCAGCCCTTGTTATAATTATATCTATAGCACGGTCCACTTTCAACCTGTATGTACATTACTGTTCAATGAACAGTCACTAAATATGAACTCTATGTCATGATATTTGCAGGCTTCATAGACCTAAATAGACTGTAAACTAAATAAAAACTATATTACCTTGTCTCAGTTGGGTATAATTTCATGGTTGATTATATATTGTTTTCTGTTTTTGTTATTTGAAATCTTGAGTGATAACCTTGAAACAGAAACCTGAGTTGAGGCTAAAAGTAGGTATTCATGAGATTTTATGGCTAAAACTTTAGGCTATTTTGTAATGGGAAGAAAATAAGAACATTGTAACCAGTTCTATATGATTAGAATGTATTTAGAGCAATTACCTTTGTGGCCCTGTGATTACTGTATTTTGAGAGAGCAGAATTGAAGAAAAAATGACCAAGCATAAATCTGACTGAGTCTAAGTAAGATCTTTGTCTTTAATATATATCTGCAATACTCACACAGACAGTGTATAAACAATTTGTCAGCAGTATTATTGATGCCCAGATTCTTTATTTCCCAGGGTTTAGTTTCTCCAGTAATGAGTGTGTTATAGAGCAAAAGAGGCTTGCTGGCCAACACGCTAGAAGTCAATACCATGACATCAAATTTTTGAGAAAATGAAAGTGTTTTATTGTAAACCAACTCACAAGAAGACAAGAATCAAGCTCAAATCTGTCTCCCTGATGTAGGCTTCAAAGCAGTATTTTAATTAGAAAAGATTCAGGGAATAAATTCTGAGATTAGCAGGTGGTTGGTAGATGGATATGGAATGTCTGTAAAGTATTTGGGCATGCGTAGTTATAACTTCATGCTACCTCATGGGTTGCAAGTACAAATTCAGGGGTAGCAAGTATAAAACATGTGGTGAAAATTCAGGCCTTGATGTCAGCAAGTGTGTTCTGTGCAAACTCATCTTGGTCCCAATAAATTTCAGCCCATTTCTTCTTAATGCAATAGGAAGAGGGAGTTTCAGCATTTTAGCAGATTGTTTCTTTTCTCATTTGCTGTCATGTAAGGCCAATGTAGTCATTGCTTTCCTTAACTTTTAGGGGCATGGTTTCATCTGCAACTTCCCTGTCTTAGATAGAAAATCTGCCCACGATTCTGGACCTTACTGGAGCAGAGCCTGGCCTTGGAAGAACCAGCAGCACAGGGCCTCTATTGACAGGGTGGGAGGTTTTCATCAGTCCAAGCCTGTGTCCTAAGATGGGTCCCAGCAGGAAGGGTTTCATCAACTCGGACTTTGGGTGTGGTCACTGATGGTCACTGTGGGACCCACCAGACGTGTGGGGTCTGCATTCTTGGAGTGCAGTGGGGAGGCTTCTGTCCTCAGGCAGCCATGAACAATGAAGGAGCCCTGGAAGAATTGCCAGCAGGTGCTGAGCCTTCCTCCCATGGGTTGGGGACAGGGACTTTCCCTGCATGGCCCTCTATCTGTCCTATCCTCCAGCAGCATCACCCTACCTCTGCCCTGAGTGTTCCCAGGACAGATGGTCCCTCTGGGTGTTCTCCAGAACGACATCTCCAGAGCTTACTTGTTTGTTCTTTGTACCTAGGAAAATAAAGCTCCATTCCTGCACTGGCAACTCAGAATTGGGAAATCTGCTGCCTCTTCACCTAAGACCTTGTCTCCGTGAGCACAGAGGCTGCTTTGGAGTATTTTCCTTACACCAAAAACCCTTCTGCTTGCCTGGTGTTATTCTTTAAGTTGCTTCACAGGTGGAGAATGAAGGGGAAAGGCCGACTCAGGGAAGGACAGTGGTAGAAGGACAGCCAGGTACCCCATGCATGGCTACTACAGTGAAAGGAAGGTGAATGCTGGCTGATGTCCTGGGGAGCCAACTGAAGCTGAAGATGGGGGATGGCATCATCCCAGCTGCCAACAGGGCCTCCAGGACCCTCATTGCTCCTGGTGTCTCCAACAGTGATGAGTAGCCCAATTAGAACATGGACAAGGCAAATGTGTGATCGGATCTGGGGTGTCTTGCTTAGAAGTTCTGACAGGACATCATGGGTGAAAGAAGGGCCAGAGTGGCTGGAGGAAGGATCACAGTCTCTGGGCCAGGCAGAATAGAGGCAGGTGGATGCTTAACGGTCAGAATCTGTGATGCCCATGGGGCCCTCAAGCAGAATGGGCTTCAAACTGTCTTCAGTGCACTCTGCAGTTCTCAGGCCAGGCTCCCCGGACCCCAGCCTGGTGATGTGGTCACTTTCTGGGTGACTGCTGTCAGGGGCCACACACACATCCCTGGGTGTCACTGTCACATCTCAAGACTGGACTTTTCCAACAGAGGAGATTGCCTGCATCTTAGGAAGGGCAGTCCCATTGTGCAGCTTGAATCCCATGATACTGAGCAACACCTGCGTGGCCCTGAACTTCCCCTGCTGTCATGTCTTGGCTCCTTCTGAGTATCAGCCAGCAGGGAGCGTCCATCTTCCTTTCCTCATGTATTCTCCTGGGCTGAGACTTGTGGGGAGATGGGGTTGTGGCTGGTCCTTCCCTAGGGCCCATGTCAGGAGGGGCTGGCTCTGGGCCTGGCCTAGGTCCTCAGTTATCCTCCATTGCCTTATAGTGAGATGAGCTATCCCCTATAGAGCCTTGAAGGCTATGGTAAGAGCCTGTCCCTGTTGCATCGGAGGCTGGTCCATGGGCGGGTGGTCAGTGATGCAGAAAGCACACCCTGTGTGCACAAGTGGTGGTGAGTGGGAGCAACAGACCATCACTGGGAGGAACTACAGTTCTTGTTGTACCTGAGCCCAAGACCCATCCCGTCAGTTGTTTTAACAAACCCACCACTGAGAACCACAGTAGTGGCTCAGAGGTCACTGCCAGGACCCCACCTGCAAGCTGGGACCCAACCAAAGCCAAGGACAGCTGTGGCCTAAGGAGATTGTGTCCTGTGGTCATGAAGCCAGACCACCAACTTCCCCTCATTCAGAGGGTCTCAGTCCCAGAGTCTGCCTTTTCCTTGTTTTTTCTAGTTCAGTTCCATGAGGTCTTCCAAGCACATGAACCAGAGTCCAAGAGACACTCCGAGAAGCTTGGCAGCTCAGCTAACTTTGTTATTTCTTATATACAGAAAAAAAAAATCAGGACATCAGAGGTACAGATAAATGGCTAAAAATGTTTGGTAAGTAGAATAAATATAGTGGCAACAAGAAGGTAAACTGGGAACTGAGGGTCCCCCATGACTGTTCACCACCAAGTTAGGGGGACAGGAGCCCATTGCTGTTGCCTGGTGCACCTGTCTCTCCAACAGTAGGTGGCACATGGTTCTCACTCAAAGCAAAACAGGTCTGGACCCCAGCTTTCCTGCCCATTGCTACCAGGGTCACTTTGCTAGGAAAGGATCTGATGTCAGGGCCTAGGACACTCTTAAGTCAGAGAAAGGGACACCTTCTGGTGACTTGGAGAAATGGAATAATCCAGACCAGAGTTCACAACCCTGAACACTCATCCACTCTTTAATCATGGAAGGGAAGGCCTGATCCTAGGAAGAACTAACCTCTCCCAAGAAAGCACAGAGCCAAAGTCTGGAATTTTCCAGAATACTTATCCTCTGATGTCCCCAACATTTGCCCTAAGGCCTGTCGCACCAGGGCATTCTTGTTTGTAGATGCCTCAGCAGATCTACAAGGGAATCCTCCCACAGGGGCAAAGTCAGACATGTTCACATCTGCTGGGTGTAGAGAAGATGAAGGCTGAGAATCCAAGTGAATACCAGGCATAAGCATTCCACACCTGGCCAGAGCAGGACAAACAAGCCAGGTCATGTCAAAAGCCAAGATCTTCATCTATAGGAAAGTTGAACCTGGGGTTTGATTATCACACATCCTGGACATAGAAAGTGACACGGGCACCACAGATGAACTGGGTTCTAGTGACATTATTTGGCTTTGAAAACAAGCAAGAAAATGAGTTTTCTGCCGGAAAGAAATATACTTTCTTTCCAGAAGTGCTGATTGTTTTATAATGGCTGTTTGTGGCATTGAGTCTTGTGCTTGTTCCGAGGCTGATTCCTCCCCTTGGTCCTGCCCTGCAGGAAATAAAGAAGCAGGTCAAGAAGTCCTCAGTGAAAATGAACCAGACTGACCTGGATGCAAGCCATACCTTCAGAAACCATGTCATATTCAGGGAGTACTATGGCATCAAGTAAGCCCTATGGGGGATGAAGGGTTGCAGAGGAGATGAGAAAATCTGTAAGGGTGGAAGGGGTGTCCCAAAGAAAATAATGAGGTCCCAGGGGAGATTCAGCAGTCTCAGAGAGGGGACACCAGAACCACCAAGGGCTCTCCTGGTCCAGGGAGGTGCCAGCATTATGTACTAAGCACCTACTGGACCCCAAGCCCTGGGTTGGGCTGGAGTTTGTGGGGCCAGGACCACAGGAGACCAACATCAACAAACAAATAATACCACGTGGTGAAAACTGAGGAGACAAACAGTGACAAACAAAACAATGCTGCATGGTGAAAACTGCTCTCCATGAGTGGTGAGGGCATGTGGTGTGGACCTCTGGGAGGATGGCAGGATAAGGGGCTTATGAGCATTCATAGGAAGCACTGACAACACCAAATTCTAGGGAGGATGTGGAGTCATAGGAACTCTCATCCATGGCTGATGGTAATACAAAATGTGCAGTGAGTTTGAAGCATAGCTTAGCAGTTGCTTACAAAGCTAAGTGTACTGATACCACATGACTCCAAAGTGCTCATAGATATTTATCTGACTGATTTGAAAACTTACATCCACATAAAACCTTCATGTCACATTCACTGCTTTATTCATAATCACTAAAACCTGGAAGCTATCAAGATTATCTTCAGCAAGGGAATGGGTAGAGCGATGATGGTACACCCATAAAACAGAAGAGAGCTCAGTGATGAAAGGGAACAAACCATTGACCCCACAGTTACATGGATAGATCTGAGGTGCATTTTGCTAAGTGACAGAAGCCAGACCCAAAAGGCTACCCATTGTATGATTCCAATTCATAGGCCATTCTGGAAAAGGCCAAATCCTATGGATTGAGAACAGATTAGTGGTTTCCAGGGGCTGACAGAGTCGGGAGTGGTTGGCTCCAAAAGGAACACACTGGGGACTGTGAGGATGAAGGAGCTTCTCCCAGGGGTGTTTGAGTGTTGAATGGGAGATGCTCCACATTGGTTCAGTCCTATGGAACTGCACCTCCTAAAGACTGAACTTTCATGTTTGCAAATTAAAAATTATAAAATAAGTCAACTAGAATGACAATAGTAACTTATCAAAATGTACAGCTGAGATATTTGCATTTCACCATATACAGATTTTATCAATACTTTTTTAACTGAGATGCCCTGAAGAGCTAACTGACTATTTGCTGAATAATCTTAACCTGGTCTTTGTTTCATTGTCAGTGTTTGTTAGAGAAAATTAAACTAACAGCATCAGCGTGAAACAAAGAAAATCCTACTTTATTTCTTTCATAGGCAGCAGAATTTAGAATTTTCAGGACTCCTGAAGGGCACTGAAGGGGATGGACCCATATCGCAAGCCAACACCCACATCTGTGAGCACCAATAGTCCCAGAGAATAGCAGGGGCACCTCACTCCTCAGAACCCCTCCAAGGGTGACAGGACAACAAATCTTGAGGCATGGAGTGAAGTGAATCATTATCTTAGACCCAGAGAAGATTCAGGGAAAGGGCCTAGAGCCAGAACGCATTGAGCTGAGTGTGAGAATGGTCCAGTCCTGGCATGGAGTGGACTAGTCTTGAAGGGCAAAGGGGGGCCTGGGTCCTGTGGGCATCTCATCCACTGTGAAGACAGATTCTCATTTTAGGTGGCAACGGCCAGGTGACAGATAAGGTCTCTCCCAGCTGAGTTGTGGGCCAGGGTTTAAGGCCAGACTGAGCAGCCCTGGGGTGAGGGTATGTGGCAGGGAGCCCTGAGTCAGCCTGAATGTTGAGGAGCTGTCCCAGAAGCAACCTGAGGTGCCCCCAAAACACCCATGTCCCAGGCTGCACACACCCCTCACTCTGGAATCAACAGCCTGCAGGGGTGTCCTCACTGTTAGACAAGTGGGGGTCAGACAGGGACTCTAAGGACTATAGGAACACAGGCCTGTGGGCCAGGCCCTGCGAGGCTCAGATTGGCTCAGGAGAGAAACTGATCAAGTCTGTTTTTCTTTTAGCAAAATCTGAAGAGTTCCAGAAAAGCCCTGGGCCTGCAGCCAGTGTCCCAGGCATCCAGGCCTCTGCAGGCATCCCTCAGCACCGAGACCTTCCCCAAGGGTGTGAGCTGGATCTCTCCTATTCACCAGTCCAGCTCCCACAGCTCATTGGGGAAGTCCCATTAAAAGAAGAGCCTCTTGAAACTCGACTGGCTAGGATGTCCCTGAAGCCAAAGCCCAGTAGAATCAGGGGGCTTCCACAGAGCCCAGAGATTCAGGCTGCTGTCTGGGGGACCAGGGGGCTCAGAGTGTACCCAGATTTTCCCTGACTTGGGACAGACCATGAGTTGTTTGGTGATTACTGCATTGGAATTTGCTCCCAAAGCTCCCCGTGGACCTGAGCATTGGGTGGCTATGGTTTCTGCAATACAGTTTGGAGAAGGAATGCTTAGCCCTGTTTCTTCCACGTCTGTCCTGAACACATCTAGAACCATGGAATGGGTCCTGCTCCTAACCTGTTTGGAAACCTGACATCAGACTCTGCCCAGTCCATTAAAATTTAGAGGTAAACCAGAGATGTTTGCTTGCATTGTGGCACCTGCATTTAACCTTCTTCAGGGACAGTGACCAGCACAGCTCAGAAGGAGCCAAGGCATTAGCTAGCAAGTTGTCTCCAGCTGTGAGATAGCTTTTTAGCCATGTGAAATTAATATCAAAGGGGAGCGGGGAACGTCAAGGCTGCTGGAGGGGAGGGTGAGTGTAGTGTCCCTGAAGTCCAGCCAACCAGCAGCATGCCCTGTGTACTCACACTGGCCAAACCACATGACAGAGCCTCTTTCACAGGACAAACATCCCAGACCTAGAGGGGCATGACTCAGCCTCAATCTAAGCCTTGAGACAGGAGAAGCAATGGGACACCATGGGCCCCCAGAAGTAGCCAAGATGACCATGCAGGGTACTGTGCTTTCTGTGGCCCCGGCCAGAACTAGAATTTGGCCAAATAGGCCAGGTGCAGTGACTCATGCCTGTAATCCCAGCACTTTGGGAGGCTGAGGTGGGTGGATCACCTGAGATCAGGAGTTCAAGACTAGCCTGGCCAACCTGGTGAAACCTCATCTCTACAAAAAAAAAAAAAAAAAAAAAAAAAAAAAAAAAACACACACACAAAAATTAGCCAGGCATGGTCGCCAGCACCTGTAGTTCCAGCTGCTCAGAGGCTGAGAGGCAGAATCACTTGAACCCTGGAGGCAGAGGTTGCAGTGAGCTGAGATCATGCCATTGCACTCCAACCTGGGAAACAAGAGTGAAGCTCCATCTCAAAAAAAAAAAAAAAAAAAAAAAAAGAATTTGGTCAAAGGCAGGGAAACCCCCCTAAAGCAGTGTGTGGTTATCTGGCACCTATGCATACCCAGCAGGACCAAGCTGGTGACATTAACTAAGCTCAAAGAAAAACTGACCACCTTCGTGAGCATAGGGCAGGACTAGACAGAACAGCTGCCAACTTTATCCACTGAAAGACACAGGGATGGCCAGGTCCCCATGACCTGAGTGGCTACCCCCTGACAACCAAAGGGAAAGAGGCCTGTGACCAAGCAGATGGTACTGGGGCCCTGGTTTATAGAATTCAATAACTTCTTCAGGTGATAGAACCAAAAATAAAATTAAAATAAAATAAAATTAAAAAAAACTGAGCAACTGAAGGCCAAGGAGGGGAGGTTCCTAAGTCTATCATCTTTGGCAGGTACATTTAATGGTCAAAATTGAGGAAAGGTGGCCTCACTCTGTACAAGGAGAATCTAAGGTGGGGAATAGAGCTGCAGGGGAAAAAGAGCTCCTGACACTGATAAAATAGGCTCTGGCTTGACTCTAGAGTCTATGGATTCATCCTCTTTTGTCTTTCCTTGGAGTGCTGGTGATCTTCCCCATTTTACACTGAATCTGCAGCCATGGACAATCAATTTATTAAAGGAATTCTCAGTAGCCACGTCTGCAGCCTGACGTGTGGAAATCTGAATGAAAGCATAATGTTCTCTTTGCACAACAGTGACTGTCCAGATCCCACCCAATGGGTAGAGATTATTTCTTAGATCTGACTCAGTAATGATATTCCCCATACCGCCAGCATGTAGTCTGTTAATAGTCTTGTCGTGTGGGGATTCCAGACAAGACATGGCTGAAACCTGTTTTAGAAGCTCATCTTCTACAGGGTCTGATCCAGATGAGCCCCTTGCTGATCAGAATCTTAAAGACTGATCAGCAAGGGGATCATCTGGATCTGTAGGCTTCTCACGTCTGTGTAGATGCTCCTCTTCTCTCTCACACTCTCCTTTCACCCAGAAGAAGCAAATGTGTGACTTATTCCTTAGGTAGTAGGTGTGATCTTGGCACTTCAAGCAGCATGTCACTGGTGAATGTGGCTTTCCCTGCAGGCCAACTGACCATATTCCATTAGAAAGAGAAATCCCTCTCACCATATTCTGCATATAGACGTGGCAGGTATAAGAATAAGTACAAATAAAAAATAATAAATTTCCACAGTGAAAATGGGAAAAGGCACTCCACTTTTTTTTTTTTTTAAATTTCTGAGCACTTTTAAAAGAAAACTTGTCATTATGAATATCTTCCTGTTCCTTTGAGATCCACCGAAATCTCTTCAAAAACTAAATAAGACTCTTGCCAGCTCTCAACCCAGGGTTGTCTTTTTCAAGGACTTGGGAGGCTTTTCTTTGAGATGGACTAATAAAAGGTGATAGTTTTTATAAAAGAGTAAGCAATTCCCTGGCTCTAAGTTACTAACCTATCTCCTGTCATAAACTATGAGAAATTGATTTTTTGTGATAAATGCACATAATACTCTTCATTGCCTTCTGACTGTGGCAAGACATCTTTTGAAGACAATTCTGCATCATAAACCTGGGCATGCAGTCTACTCTAGGCCTGAAGGTCACGTCTGGTCAACATTCCTCAATTTACTGCAGGTTTCATACACTTCAGTCTTCCTGAAACACATGTGCACCCCAGGGCACCAGGCAAACTATAGGAATGGGCTAGCACAGATTTTCTACTATTTTTTCTTAGTTTTCTTTGGCCATTCCAATATATAAGTCTTCCACAAGACATGTCTGGCACAAAATGGAGAGGTCTGCATCCTCCCAGTTCTGCTTGTTTTTGGTATTGGAAACAAAAGAGGTTATTACCTTGTAAGAGTCTAGAGGCAGCAGAAACTTTCAGGTAGGAGACAGGAACATCACCATCCCACCAGGCCCAACTCTTTTTTATGTCCCTGTTCTTCAGAACCTGGGAAAATGCTTTGACAGTATGTGATTCTCCTTTCTTGTCCCAAGGTAAACCTAGCTTCTAAGGAATTCTCATTCTTTTAGGGAACTCTGGATTTCCTGGGCTCTCTAAAGATTGACCCAGAAGAGAGACAGGCTGACAGACCCATCTTCCATAGAGTTGCCACTAATGTCCATAATGAAAACTACCAAAACTGCCAGAGGTAACAGAGGCTGGACCATAAAGCTTAGGGACTGGTGGAAAGAAAGCTAACTTTAAAAATTAAAGAAAAAAAGTATTCTATCATAAGGTAATCTCTTTAGGAATGTCTTTCCTGTGAATTACGTGTGTGAAATCACAATAGTAAAAACAATAATCTGAAATTCTAATCCCCGTGAACCAAGCTACAATATTTGCATTATTGTAAAGTAATAAAAAATTCATCTCAGCCCAAAATTAATAACCAATAATTCATTTCAAATTCAATTCAGAGATTTGACCTTTTTGTATCCTGGAAGAACAAGATCCAGACCCCCTCCAACATTAAACAAGCAGAAAAACAGACCAACTATGTGAACTAGATGTTTTCAGACACAGGAAAGTATCTTGAAGGAATACAGCACAGTGGCCTGGAGGCCAAAACTAGGGGAGGAGCCCCCTGGCTATACCAGCTCAAGGCCTGCAGAGAGAGACAGAGCTCCCAGGAAGCAGTGCAGGGAGGTAGGATCCAGGCAGAGCATGGATGTCCCCTTGAGAAGACAAAAACAAAAACAAGAACAAAACAAACAAACAACCCCCAGTACAGAATCTCGGACAGTGAATGTCAGTGAACATAAAAAAACAAACAAACAAACAAACAAACAAACAAAAAAACAGAATTGAGAATGCAGAGATAGAAAATCAGCTGAGGAGCAAGATGGCCAAATAGGAACAGCTCCAGTCTCCAACTCCCAAAGCGAGCGACACAGAAGACCGGTGATTTCTGCATTTTCAACTGAGGTACTGGGGTCATCTCACTAGGGAGTGCCGGACAATCGGTGCTGGTCAGCTGCTGCAGCCTGACCAGCGAGAGCTGAAGCAGGGCGAGGCATCGCCTCAACTGGAGAGGGCAAGGGCTGAGGGAATCCCTTTTCCCAGTCAGGCGAACTGAGACACAAACACCTGGAAAATC
>NW_016806876.1:34235-37236 GCF_001698545.2 Rhinopithecus bieti | reverse complement strand
AATTCTAGAACAAGTTAAAATGTACATGAAGATAGTATTAAAACACAAAGGAATAAAACAGAACAAACAGAAAACAAAAAAAATAAAATGTCAGAGTAAAGTGAATGATAATTGCCTTAAATGGAAGTGTAAGTAGTCTTAAAATAACCAATTAGAGATAGAGATTGACAAAGTGGATTAATGAATATTATCATGCATATGTTCTCTAGAAGAAATTGAATTCCAATATTATAGGTAAATAATAAGAAGCTGGAAAGAAGATGGAAGTGATAATCAAGGAAAGCACGAGTAGTCAAATTACTATCAGACAAAGTAGGCTTCACAGAAAAAAATGTATTTGAGATGTAGAGAGAAATCACATATTGATAAAAATCTGAAATTGTTTCAGAAGGCATAGTGATGCTGGATGTGTATGTACCAAACATCAGAGTTAAAAAACATAAAATAAAAACTGGAAGAAACTGAGAAGAGGAACAGTTAGACAAATACAAATTTATAGTTGAGGAATTTGACATTTATTTCTAAAGAAAATAGGATAGAGAATGTTTCAGCAGCAAATATGCAAGAAAATAGAACAATTCAACATCATCATCAACCACCATGCAAATAGATAGGCGATATTTGTAGAATAATATAATCAACAACAGCAGAACATACATTCTTTTCAAGTGTCCATGGAACATAAGGCGAGATAGACCATCTCCTGGACCATGCAAGAAAGCTTATAAAAATTTAAGATTATATTATACAGAGTGTAATTCCTAACCATAATAAAATCCGACTCAAAGTCAACAACAACAAAAAAACACAAACATCTCCAAGTCTTAGAAAATTTAAAAGAAATTCTGTAGAAAAAACAGAACTACATTGAACTTAAGAACAATAAAAAGACAACATATCTAAATTTGTGAAACACAGCAAAAGCAGTGCACAGAAGAAATTTATAGCTCCAAACTCTCATCTTGGAGAAAACAAGGTTCCAAATAATTTAGCTTCCCATATCAAGAACCTGGAAAAAATAGTAGACAAAAAAAAGGAGCATGAAGCAGGAAATAATAAAGATGTAAAAAGAAATAAAATTGAAAATATGAAATAATACAGAACAATTAATAAAATTGCCAATTACTTGAAAAGATCAATAATAGACAATCCTCAAGCAAGACTAAGAAATTTTTTTAAAAAGAACAAAATGCAAATTACCATATCAGAAATAAAATAAGGGATGTAATTACAGACCCTGCAGACATCAATATTATAATAATGTACATTAGTCTGCCAGGACTATCATAAGAAAATACCAGAGTCTGGGTGGTTTAATAAAAATAATATCTATCTCACAGTTTTGGAGGCTGGAGGTCTAAGGTCAAGGTTCCAGGACAGTTGATTTGTCTTGTGGCCTGTGTCCTTGGTTTGCATATGGCCACCTTTCTGTGTCTTCACATGGCACTGTGAGCAGCCCACTCTGGTGTCTCACTGTCTCTTATAATAATAACGATAGTCACATTGGATTGTGGCCTCACCCTTATAACCCTCTTTAACATTAATTACCTTTGAAAAGACCCCATCTCCTCATAAAGTCACAATGAGGGTTAGGATTTCAATATATAATTTTTGCATAGACACAACTTAGTTCATAACATAAGGATACACTACAAACAACTCTATACATATAAAATTTAACAGCTCAGTTTAAATTGACCAATTCCTCAATGAGCAAAATCACCCAGTAAGAAACTGGTACATTTAAATAGTTCTATACAGTGAAAAAATTAAATTATAATTTTAAAACTCCAAAAAAGCTAGGCCCACATGGTTTTACTGAGTTTTCTATTCAGTGTTTATAAAATAATTAACACCATTTTCACTCAATGTTGTCCAGAACATGGAAGAGGATAGAAAACTTCCCAATATATTTTGGGAAGCTAGTATTACCCTCCAATAGAATCAGACAAAGGTAGTAAAACAACAACAACAACAACCACAACAATGACAGAAAAACCCTGAAGAACAGTATGCCTCTTGAATACTGATGTGGAAATTTCTAACAAACTATTACCAAATAGAACCACATATTTTTTACTCATGGGTGAAAATCCACTAGGATTCATAAAGACTTAGAAAACCAATGAAAATTCTTTATTAAGTGTCAAAGTTGTAGACTTCTATGGATTTGATCACTTTGACTTTTCGCCTCCCATAAATATATACCTATTGTAACATGTCAAATTGCATAGTATTTATCAGATACAGCCAACAGCTGAAGAGAAATTGAAGTAGCTACAACAGTCATATTTTATTTTTTCTAAAGCCTAAACAAAAATCCCTGGAGTCAAAAGTTTTAAAACAGAAAAGATGATACTTTTCTTAACAAAGAAAGTAGAAGCAACTCAAATATTTAAGTTTAAGTTGCTATGAAAATACTGACATTAGAAATGAATGAAGTGAGCAATGCTTCTCTGCCAGAATATTGAGATGGACAACCTTGAAGTGCAGTTTATTCACAAGTGACTTAATCCAGTGATAAATTAACTTCCCTATGAATCAAATAAAAATCCTCATAAAATAAATGCTCAAAATATGACAAATATTATCTTACTGAAGGAAAGCAAAACACATTGAACAGTTAGATCATTGTAGTACATTACGTACAAAGATGTTACATAATATTTTGTATAATGGTGAAACTAAAATAATCTAAATTTTATCAAAGAATGAACAATTAAACACATCTTGTCTGCCCTTTCTTTGAAATATATTTAAGACATTAAAAATAGTTACTTAGAATCACATGCATTGATACTGATTTACACCAATGATGTATGGCTTGGGAAATAGCCATATTAAAGCAAAGCAGTATGATATAATTTGCACTAAAAAAACTCATGTGTGTTATAAATTTGTTTAAAAATTCTTAGAAGAATAGAAACCAACTTGATAGCAATAGTTTTATTTCCTTTCTTTTTTTCTTTTCTTTTCTTTTCTTTTTTTTCTTTCTTTCTTT
>NW_016806876.1:15990-31515 GCF_001698545.2 Rhinopithecus bieti | reverse complement strand
TCTTTCTTTCTTTCTTTCCTTCTTTCTTCCTTCCTTCCTTTCTCTCTCTCTCCTTCCTTCCTTCCTTCCTTCCTTCCTTCCTTCCTTCCTTCCTTCCTTCCTTCCTTCCTTTCTTTCTTTCTTTCTTTCTTTCTTTCTTTCTTTCTTTCTTTCTTTCTTTCTTTCTCTCTCTCTCTCTTTCTTTCTTTTTTCTTTCTCTCTCTCTGTCTCTTTCTTTCTCTCTCTCTTTCTTTCCCTCCCTCCCTTTTCTCTCTCTCTCCCTCTCTCCTTCCTTCCTTCCTTTCTCTCTCTCTTTCTTTCTTTCTTTCCTTCTTTCTTCCTTCCTTTCTTTCTCTCTCTCTTTCTTTCCTTCCTTCTTTTCTTTCTTTCTTTCTTTCTTTCTTTCTTTCTTTCTTTCTTTCTTTTCTTTTCTTTTCTTTTCTTTTCTTTCTTCTTTTCTCTTGTCTGATTGCTCTAGCTAGGACTTCCAGTGCTATGTTGAATAACA
This sequence comes from Rhinopithecus bieti, assembly GCF_001698545.2. Classification (NCBI taxonomy): domain Eukaryota; kingdom Metazoa; phylum Chordata; class Mammalia; order Primates; family Cercopithecidae; genus Rhinopithecus; species Rhinopithecus bieti. Next base: position 31,028 of record NW_016806876.1, on the reverse strand, counting down.
CTGTGAAAGTGGGTATCCTTGTTGTGTTTCAGGTCTTAGCAGAAAGGCCTTCAGTTGTTCCCCATTTAGTATGATACTAGCTGTGGGTTTGTTATATAAGGATTTTATTATGTTGAGGTATGTTTCTTCTATACCCAACTTTTTGAGGATTTTATCATGAAGGGATGCTGAATTTTATTAAATGCTTTTTAAACATCAGTTGAAATAATCACACAGTTATTGTTCTTTGTTGATATGATGTGTCATATTAATTATATGCATATATTGAACCATCCTTACATCCTTGAGATACATCTCACTTAGTCATAATGGTTGATATTTCTAATGTGTTGTTTAATTCAGTTTGCTAGTATTTTGTTGATAATTTTTGTATCAATATTCACCATTTTTATGTGTGTTGTCCGGTTTAGGTATCAGAGTGTTGTGGGACAGTCAAAGATAGGACAGACTGAACAGAGTTCAGGAGAGTCCTTTATTAAAAGGTGATCTCCTGGTTCAGTTGGACTAGCATCCAGGAAATTCTGAGCCCCGGACAAAAAAAGCAGCCACCTTTTAGGCAGTCGGTGGTTGGGAGCTACGTGATGCAGGAAGAGTACTTACAGAAGTGAGAACAAAGGCAATTATTTGTTATTTCTTGTCTTACATCCTTGGGAATACATGGTTCTGTAACACTTAACAATCTTACGACTTTGTAGCTATGCTGGGGAGGTAAGCAAGAACTTGCTGAGCCTCAAGGAATGTGAAACTAGTGAAAACAAATAAGGCTCGCTGAGCACAGAAGGAAAAACAGGCTGTTAGCATTCTCTAACTTAGAATATGGGTGTGTGTGTGGGCGGGGGACGGCTACACTACACTAAGCCTTGAGGGGGAAAGTTAATTTTCTGGCTTTACATATTTTAAAATTCATGAATTCCTTCTTCAACAATAATACTAGTCTCATAGGATGAGTATGGGAATATTTCCTCCTCCTCTATTTTTTGGATTGTTTGAGTACAATTGGTATAGTTCTCCTTTAAATGTTTTGTGGAATTCAGCAATGAAGCCATCCAGACTTTTCTTTACTGGGAGACTTTTATACAGTTTTATCCTCATTACCTGTTGTTGGTCTGCTCAGTTTTTGGATGTCTTCATGGTTCGAACTAGGTAGGTTATACATATTTAGAAATTTATCCATATCTTCTAGATTTCCCAATTTATTGGCATATAGTTGTTCACAGAAGCCAATAAGGATCCTTTGAATTTCTGCAGTATCAGTTGTAATGTTTTTTCGTCTCTTATTTTATTTATTTGGGTCTTCTTCAATCTTGTTTATCTTTTCAAGAAACAACTTTTTTCATTGATCTTATCTATCATTTTTTATTTCAATGTCATTTATTTTTGCTCTGATATTTACTATTTCTGTTTTTTTTTTTTTTTTTACTAATTTGGGGTTTGGTTTATTCTTACATTTTAGTTATTTATGATGAATCATTAGATTATTGATTTGAAGTTTTTAATCTTTTTTGACATAGGTGCTTATAAACTTCCCTCTTAATACTAATTTACTGTATTCCATAGCTAGTGTCATGTGTTTCCATTATTTGTTTCAAGAATATTTTTCAGTTTCTTTGTTAATCTCTTCATTGACTCACTGGTCACACAAAAGCATATTGTTACATTCCATATGTTTGTATAGTTTTCAAAATTCCTCTTGTTATTGATTTCTAACTGTATTCCATTATGGTTAGAGAAGATTTTGGATGTTACCTCAATTTTTTGAATGATTTAGACGAGTTTTCTGACAGAATATTTGGTCTATCTTTGAGAATTATCCATGTGCTGAGGAAATGAATGTGTATTCTGCAGCCACTAGATAAAATGTTCTGTAAATACCTATTAGGTCTATTTGGTCTAATCCAGATTAAGTCTAATATTTTTAATTGATTTTCTCTCTGAAAGATTTGTTCAGTGCTGAAAGCGGGAGTGTTGAAGTCTTCAGCTATTACTGTATTGCGGACTATTTCTTTAGCCTCAAAATTTCTATATCTGGATGCTCCCGTGTTGGGTGCACATATTTCTACAATTATTATATCTTCTTGCTGAGTTGACCCCTTTATCATTATATAATGACATTTTCATCCCTTTTTATACTTTTTGTCTTGAAAGTTCTTTTTTCTCATATAAGTATACCTCCTCATGCTCTTTCTTGGTTTCCATTGCCATGGAATAACTTTCCATTTCTGTTTATTTTCAGTCTATGTGTGTCTTCATGTGAAAAGTGTATTTCTTGTAGGCAATAGATAGTTAGTTCTTGTTTGTTTATTCATTCAGCTACTCCGTGTCTTTTGATAGGAAAGTTTGGTCTATTTACTTTCAGTGTTATTACTGACAGGTAAGGACTTACTCCTGCATTTTTTTATTTCTTTTCTGGTTGTTTTACAAACCTCTCTTCCTTTACTTTCTTTTTCTCTTCCTTTTATTGAAGGTGATATTCTCTGGTGGTATAATTTAATTTTTTGCTATTAATTTTGTATATCCATTGTGTGCTTTTAAATTTAGTATTTTCTGTATCTTGGGAAATTCTCTCATTATTCCTTTGAATATACTTTCTACCCCTATTTTCTACCTCTTCTATAAGGTCAACAATTTTAAATTTGTTTTTTGCAGTTGTTTTGAGATCCTGTAGGCATGCTTTTTTTTTTTTTCACTATTATTTTTGTCTTCTCTGATAGTGTATTATCAAATAGGCTATCTTCAAACTCATTAATTTTTTTCTTCTGGTTGAATAATTTTGATATTAAAAGACTCTGATGCAGTCTTCAGGATGTCAACTATATTTTTCAGGTCGAGAATTTCTGCTTAATTCTTTTTACTTTTTTTCAGTGTATTTGTTATATTTATGATATAATTCTGTATTACTTGTTTGTGTTATCTTGAATTTTTTTTTTTTTTAGTTTCCTCAAAAGAGCTCATTTGAATTCTCTGTCTGAAAGATTACATATTTATCTTTCTGCAGGATTGGTCCCTAGTGTCTTACTTAGTTCATTTGATGAGGTTATGTTTTCCTGTATGGTCTTGATGCTTTTGGAAGTTCATCAGGGTCTGGGTATTAAAAAGTAAGGTATTCACCGTAGTCTTCACCATCTGGGCTTTTTTTTCACCTGTCCTGTTTGGGAAGCCTTTACCAGGTATTATTCAGAGACTTGGGTGTTGTGTGCTAAACCGTATATGCATTAGGGGGCACCCTAAGCCTAATAATGCTGTGATTCTTGCAACTTCATAGAGGTATGCCTTCTTGGTCTTGTATATGCCTTGCTGGTCTTATATAAGACCTTATAAGATTGAATGAAAGGTATTGAAGGTACAGGTGGGGCCTGCTGTGTGACTGTGCAGATGTTTTGCTCAGCCAGGGCCTTTTGACAATAAGTGAGTTACAGGTCGGGTAAGAAAAATATATGCAATAAAATTGTTCTTTTTTTTTTTTTTTTGGAAGGCTGAAAGGAGAAATGCACAGGTTCTAAACATGTGTAGTGGAGCAAGGATTGTCCGGGAAAACTGAGAAGGGCTGAGCTGGAGCACTGACGATTGAGGGCGGGGTGAGACAAAGCCCCACCTAAACGATGCCAGGGTCTGGGCGCACCCATGGATGCTGGCGGGGGCCTTCTGAAGACCATGGGTGATACCTCAGGATACAGAAGGTTCAAGCGGGCCATCTAAGCCAAAGATCTCTACAGATTGTGCTGTATCTCAGCAGCCCTGTGAAGACTGTCTGACCAGCCCTGGGATCCCAGGGTCTGGAGGCAGCCAGTGGATGGAATGGCGATCTACAGCACATGCGAGTCTATCGGCAGGTGGGCTACTGAGAACCTGAGCTTGTGCTGGCCCTGGGGCTGTCACTCTCCTCCTTTAAAGTGAGGATTCAGACATCGCTGGCCACACTCATCTAACAGAGTCCCGACTCCTCCATTCTCAGAAGCAGAAACTGGTGGAAACAGAATAGGACATGAATGGGGGGGGGAGGGGGGGAGGGGTTTGCTGGCGGCAGGGCTACAAAAGGCAGGGTACCATGTGGTTTGGCCACACTGCTCCAGGCAGAATCAGATGCCCACCTCTTTCCCTTCTTCTCTCCGCACTCAGTACTGGAGCGAGGCTCCTGGTGATCACCTCCTTCTCCTGCAGTTCATTACCCCTGCGCTCTCTCTAGGCAGGACAGAGATCAGGCAATCCAGGATTTTGCACAGACAGAGGAGGCATGACCCAGAAAAGCAGGGCAGTAGAACAGGCAGCACTCCCACTGGCACCAGGGACCCGGGCTGTGGCCCAGTTGGCTCTCGATGCTGGTCAAGCAGCACAGGTCCATGACTTGGAACAGCTTCTTCAGCTGCCATTTCTTCTGTTTCTTGAGTACCCAGGGCATAAGTCCTTTCCGAGGATTTTCAAATCCTGCCGGCGCCCCCCGTCTGGGGGTCGGAATGGTGGTGAAGTCTGGCGTGGTGGACCACCTTCCACAGGCAGCAACCACTCCTGTGTTCACTGCTGCCAGTGCCACAGGTGGCGGTCCTGATGGGCCTCCCCTTCCCACAGGTTGCCTCCTCCTGCTCCTCCTTGCCTCCCTAACCCCGCCACCCTTTGCCATCCTCCTTGTTGTCACAATGGGGCTCCACAGAGACAGAGGTCCTGAGCAGATTTTGGGCTCTGCCCATGTCTGGCAACAAAGCCTGGAGGCTGGCAGAGAAGTTCTATGCCAGCCTCCAGGAGGAACAGAACAGAGCCCTAGCACTGCCAGCAGTCAGGGACCCAGTGGGGGCTGCAGTCACAGCACACAGCAGCCGTGGTCTGTGGGGCGCTGGGTGGCTGGTACAAATGTCTCCATGAGGCTGCCACACACAGGTGACAGGTGAAGCTGGCTGGGCTTCTGGGTCAGGTGGGGACTTGGAGAACTTTTCTCTCTAGCTAAAGGATTGTAAACACACCAATCAGTGCTCTGTGTTTAGCTAAAGGTTTATAAACGCACCAATCACTACTCTGTAAAAATGCACCAATCAGTGCTCTGTGTCTAGTTAAAGGTTTGTAAATGCACCAATCAGCACTCTGTAAAAATGGACCAATCAGCACTCTGTAAAATGGACCAATCAGTGCTCTGTAAAATGGACCAATCAACAGGACATGGGTGCTGCCAAATAATGGAATAAAAGCTAGTCACCCACGCCAGCAGCTGGTAACCTGCTTGAGCTCCCTTGCAGGCGGTGGAAGCTTTGTTCATTCGCTTTACACAATAAATCTTGCTACTGCTCACTCTTTGGGTTCGCACTAACTTTATGAGCTGTAACATTCACTGTGAAGGTCTGTGGCTTACACTCCTGAGCTCAGTGAGACCACGAACCCACCAGGAGGAAAAAACAACTCTGGACCTGCCTCCTTTAAGAGCTGTAACACTCACTGCAAGGATCTGCAGTTTCATTCCTGAAGTTAACGAGACCACAAACCCATGGGGAGGAACAAACAACTTCAGACATGCCACTTTTAAGCGCTGTACCACTCACTGCAAAGGCCTGCACCTTCACTCCTGAAGTCAGCAAGACCACAAACCCAGTGGAAAGAAAACTCCGAACACATCTGAACATTGGAAGGAACAAACTCTGGACACACCATCTTTAAGAACTGTAACACTCAACGCGAGGGTCCACGGCTTCATTCTTGAAGTCAGTGAGACCAAGAACCCTCTGAAAGGAACCAATTCTGGACACACAGGCATCCAGTTTCTCCCTACTTAACTACAAAACCAGCGCTTGGGCTGCCTGCCCCATCCCAGGTGCAAATCTGGCCAAAATGCACACTTTTAAAAATACAATCTGTGTCATAAATTATGTATGCCTATCATGGCAATTTGGACATCAACAAACATTGCCAAATTCAGTAAGAGAGACTTGAAAACTCAGGGCTGTTAGAAATTTTAACTCCTATATCCTATCAGAGCATATTCTCCCTGCAAACTTGTCCAAATCAAGCTTGAGATGTCTGTCTCCTATAGAACACCTACAGAATCCCAGCAGCATTGCCACTCTGCCCCTACCCCCACAACTCTGATATCTGTTGAATCGCACTTCCACCAGCTTCCATCGGTTCCCGTAATGTCATAAAAAATTAATGAAAGTGTGGTATCCAAAGTTATTGCAGCAAGGGGTGAGGTCTGCTGCATGGATGGGAGAAACTCTCTTTCAGCTATGATTTTTTGACCATAAATGAGTTCTAGGTCAAGTTAGAAAAAGAAAAATACAGTGGAAAGTGTTGTTTCTTCGTGCACCAAAAAGTGAAACGCATGGAGTCTAGACACCTGGCGGGGAGAGGTACCCCTAGGAAAATGGGAATGGCTGAGCCAAAGCCCTGGCGATTAAGGGCAGAGGAGGTGGGGCTTCCACAGGGTCTGAGCCTTGCCCACTGAGGCTAATGGGAGGCTTCTGAGGGCCAGGGGAAATGGCACAGGACACTGAAAACTCAAGCGGGCCATCTGATGCAAAGATCTGCCCATATTGCACTGAATCTCAGCATCCCTGTGAAGGCAATTCGACCATCCCCGCGGTTTGCAGACATTGAAAGTGGGAGGCCAGTGGGTGGGCCCAGAGGTCTGTGTATTGTGAACTGGAGAGTTCACTGGCAAGTCAGGTTGCAGAGTATCTGCGTGTGCTGGCTCCAGGGCTGTCAGGTCCAGCTGCGTTTCTACCCTTTTCTGGCTATGCCCATCTACTGCAGCCTGATCTCCTCAGTCTTAGAACTGTAAGTCGTTGGAAACGGAATAGGACAGCAATGGGAGGCCTCCTCAACAGACGGGTATCACGGGGTTTGGCATCTCCCTCGCAGGCAGAACCAGATGGCCATGTCTCTCCTGTCTTCTCTCCTCTCCAAACATGTAGCAGGGCTCCTGAAGATGTCCTTCGACCCCTCTGCTTCTGGCCCCTGCACTCCTCTCAGACATCAACAAACATTGCCACGTTCAGCAAGAGGGACTTAAAGTCTCAAGGTTGTTTAGGAACCTTGACTTCTGCACTATAACATGCAGAGTAATTTTTTTTTCCTGTAAATGTGTCTAAACCTTGAGATGTCTATCTTCTATAGAATTCCTATAGAATCCCACTAGGCATCGCCATTCTACCTCTCAACCTCCCCCACGGGCACCACAGAACTGTTATCAGTGGAATTCCACTTGAGTGGAATTTTCCCAATTACCCAGAGGTCATGAATATTTAATAGGAGGGTGGAGTAGGAAGGTATTGGAGAAAGGGATTGGCCTGCTGAGTGGGAGTGCAGAAGTCTTTGGCAACCAGGACCTTTTTACAATAAATGAGTACAGATCAATTTAGAAAAAAGAAAAATAGAATGAAAATCGTGCTCTTTCAACATTGAAAAAAGAAGCGCACAGGGTCTAGATGTGTCTGGTGGAGCAAAGCTCTCATGATAATGTGGGAAGAGCTTGGCAGAATTCCTGAAGATTGAGGGCGTGGTGAGCTGGGGCTTCCAAGAGGAGAAGACCAGTATCCTGAACTCTCCCACTGAGGCTGACAGGAGCCTTCTGAAGGCAGTGAAGACAACCTAGGACATTGAAGGCTTAAGGAGCCAGTGTGAGGGAAAGATCTGTCCAGATCTCGCTGAATAGCAGCACGCCTAATAAGGGCCAAAAATCTGTGTACTGTACCTGCGCATGTTCACTGGCTGGCAGTCTACACAGTGTCCACGGAATCTGGTCTTAGGGTTGTCCCTCAAGACAGTGTTACCACCTCGCTGGAAACATCCCTCTAACCAAAGCCACAATCTTCTGTCCTCAGAAGAGGGTAGCAGTGGAGAATGGACAAAACTTGAATGGGAGGCCCTCTCAAAAGACAGGGCGCCATGGGTCTGATCTCTCCCCTTCAAGCCGAACCAGATGGCCACCTCCTCCATGCCAGCACTGGATCAGGTCTCCTTGGGATGTCCCCCTCCCCTCCAGCTCCCTGCCCCTGTACTCTTCCTGGGAGGTCAGAGATCAGGCCACCTTTGCACAGTTGGAGGAGGAGGAGCCAGATGAAGGCGGGCAGCAGAAGCTGCACCCCACCCGCGTCACAGAACCAGGCTGCAGGGCCAGGCAGCACTTGGAGCCTGTCTGCGTCGCCCCTCTATGGCCTGGAACAGCCGCTCCAGCTGCCTCTTCTTCAGTTTCTTGAAGAAACTGAACGAGTGTGTGAGTACTTTTTTTCTTTTTTTTTTGAGATGGAATCTTGCTCTGCTGCCCAAGTTGGAGTCAAGGGGCGCAATCTCAGCTCACTGCACCCTCCGCTTCACGGGTTCAAGCTATTCTCCTGCCTCAGCCGCATGAGTAGCTAGGATTACAGGCACGGCCCACCAAGCCTGGCTAATTTTTGTGTTTTTAAGTTGAGACTGGATTTCACCATGTTGGCCAGGCTGGTATCGAACTCCTGACCTCAAATGGTCCACCCACTTTGGCCTCCGAAAGTCCTGAGATGACAGACATTAGCCACCACACCCAGCCTTGAGTATTTTTCAAAAGTTTTTGGAGCCAGCCAGAGTCTCCAATGGCTGGCAGTGAGGACACTGGCCACTTCTGACACTGTGGACCACCTCCCTAGGGCAGCAGTCAGTCATGCTTGCACCACTCCCATGGGCCCAGGCCAAAGGCAGTCCCCTTGGGCCTCCTTCCCACAGCTCGCCTCCTCCTGCCCCTCCTCTGCCTTCCCCACCCATGCACCTCTTGCCATCCTTCTTGTCATCACAACGTGGCTCCTGGCTTTACACATACTTTGAGGAGGCAGGGAGAAAAACAGGGTCAGCCGCCTCCAGAAGGAATAGAACAGAACGCCTGCACTCCTGGAAGAAGTCAGGCGCCCAGTGGGGACAGAGGGTGCAACTACAGCAGCACTGTTCTGCTGGGCGCTCTGTGGCCTGCGCTGGTGTCCTGAATACTGAGGCGCCGGCTGGGACCCAGGGTCGCCCTTCGAAACTCCAAATCTTCCCTGGATCTGGCTGCCACACTTCGCAGGCGAGCTGCACTCATGAGAATTCCTGCTGCTGCATTCCCATGGTTTTCAATGCCTGTCCACTTGGTGCTTCCCCAAAACCTTTCTCCTACAAGAATTTCGCAGTGTGCAGCTGGCAGCCTAGGCTTCCTCACCACCAAGTGATTCCAAAGAAAATGATATTCAGTTGAATGACCAAGTTCCTCTACATAGGGGGCATTCAGTACATGTAGAACTGAATTGAATCTGGAACAAAACCAGTAGCAGATGTTGATTTTGCCAAAGATAGTCCATAGGTATAGCAGACTGTAAGGTAAGACACATATATATATGTGTATATATACACACACACACACACATACACACACATATTTTAGTTATTAAGCCTTTGTTACATGTATAATTTGCAATATCTCCAATATGTGAAATATGTATAAAATAGAGTCTTGTTTTAGCTCTTAAAGAAAAGCTGATGACTCTTTTCTGTTAGTGTGATGTTAGCTATATGGCATGGCCTTTACTGGGTTCAGGTGCATTTGTTATATATTTAATTTATTGAGTTTTTTTATCGTCATGCAATGATGAATGTTACCAAATCTCTTTTTTGCATCTATTTAAATATTATAGTTGGTCCTGTAGCCTGTCATCCAGGTCCGAAGCTCAAATATTTGTAACATATGGTAGTTCCATTTTTCAGTTGAGAAATTTCCATTCTGTTTTCCATAATAAATATATTGATTTACATTGACTCCAATAGTGTGTATGCATTCTTTTTTCTCCACATCTTTCCCAAGATTTATTTTTTGTCTTTTTAATAATAGTCACTTTAACAAGAGTTGATATTTCATAGGAGTTTTGATTTGCCATTTCCCAATGATTATTGACATTGAGAATCTTTCCATGCATGTGTTGGCCATATGCATGCCTACTTTTAAGAAATGTCTATTTAAGTCTTTTGTTCACTCTTACTAGTTATTTCTTTTTGTTTTATAGATGTACTTCTTACATATTTTAGATATTAAGCCTTTGTCACATGTGTAATTTTCAAATACTTTCTCTCATTCCTAGCTGGTCTTATTATTTCATTGTGTCTGTTGCTGTGCAGAAGGTTTTTTAGTTAGAAGTAATCTTATTTGTTCATTTTTACTTCTGTTCCCTGGAATTTTGAGGTTAAATTAAAAAACTCATTACTCAGACCAATATCATGGGAGTTTCACACTATGTTTTTGTAGCATTTTCAGATTCAGATCTTACATTTAAGTTTTTAATACATTGTGAGTTATTTTTTATATAAGATGTAAAATGGGGGAGTTATTTTATTGTTCTCTGTGTGAATATAAAGTTTTCCTAAGACTATTTATTAAAGAGACTGTCGTTCTTTATTGTGTGTTTTTGTTACCTTTATCTAAAATCAATCAGCTGTAAATGCATGAATTTCTGAGCATTCTGTCTTGCTCCATTGACCTATGTGTCTGTTTATATGCCCATACTATACTGTTTTGATTACTATAGCTTTGTACCATGTTTCATTGTCAAGTAATGCAATGTTGTCATTTTTTTGTTGTTGTTGTTTTTTAGCTCAAATTGCTTTGGCACTCCAGGGCCTTTTTTGGTATCATATAAATTTTAGAATTTTTAAGTTATGTCTGTAAAGTATGTCATTAATATTTTGATAAGAATTATATCTGTAGATTATCTTGTGTAATACAGACATTATAAAAATTTAATTCTAGAAACTTATAAATAAGGGACATCTTTCCATTTGTTTTATTTAATTTTGACCTCAATTTTAAAACTTTTTTTTAGCTTTTAATGTAGCGATTTCACCTTTTGATTCTATTTATTACTGAGTATACTTTTAGTAGGTATTGTAGATGGAATTGCTTTCTTGATTTCTTTTTCAGATACTTTTACATAGTTTCTTGTTAGTGTATAAAAACCCTACAGACTTTTGTATGTTGATTTCATATCTTGCAAATTTGCTACATTTCTACAATAGATCTAACAGTTTTAGTGGTATTTTAAGGTTTTGTATATAAGAATATGTGGTTTGCAAACAGCAACCAGTTAAGTTCCTTTCCAATCTATATGCCTTTGATTTTGTCCTCTAATTGCTTTGGCTTGGATATACAGTATTGTATTGAATAAGAGTGATGAAAGTGGGCATTCTTGTCATGTTCCAAGTCTTATAGAAAAAGCTTAAAACTTTGTCTCATTTAATTTAATATAAGCTATTTATTTGTAATACATGACCTTTAATTGGTTGAGGTGAATTTATTCTACACCTAATTTCCTGAGAGTTTTTGTCAAGGGATATTACTCCAAAAAAATGTTCTGCATCTATTTGAGTGTTATACTTGATCCTGCGGTGTGTCTTTCTGATCAGAAGCTGAGACATACAGCCATACCTACAGGAGGGCATGAGGGCATCATATCTCATATTCTGTCAAAATGACCTGCCTATGAAGTCTATTGTAAGTGTCTGCCAAAAACAAATTGAAGCCCAGGAACTCTCATCTGCTTTGCTCACTGAATTATGCCAAGTGTCTGAAAAAGTGCTTAATAAATATGTAATGAATAAATAAGCCCTAACTACCACCTCTCTAGATATATCTGAGTGTGCCTGGGGCCCCTGCCTCAGCATCCAGGGATACCCATTCTCTCTGGGTCAAAGACAAAGTCCAGCTAAAATGAAGCTCAATCATCCTTTACAAATGTAAGAACAGGTTTGTTTCCTATATGCTTTTCCAATTACAGAGTGACACAAGTCATTGAGACATGAGACTAAAAGCTTCTTGGGTGAAAGAACAGAAAAAAAAAGTAAATATGAACAAACAAAGCAAGCCCAGCAGCCTTTCCACTGAGCCAGGCACTGGGGATCCACTTTTCATGTTTTATGTCATTAATTCTTCACAAAAACCATATGAGGTTCATTGTACAATTCTCTTCAGAGATGGAAACTGAGGCTAATCGAGGTGCATTGATATCCTGAAACACAATAGCTGGTAGAGTCACCACTGTGCCTTGGAGAAAACAGAACTGTGAAGTGGCAGTGAAGCCCTGGTAAAAGGTCAGGAAAATGGTAATGAAGAAGATAGTTTGACCCTGAAAGGCTGCTGCCAGGGACTGCATCAGCTTTTCCCTTGTGCCTGGTTGGGGGGTTGCCATCATTTAGATCTCTAGCTTCAGGAAAGACTCAGTTTTTTACTCTAGGAGGACAAGAAGGAGCATACAGTCAGTGACAAGACCATTAAACACCAGAGGAGTGGAATGCGTGGCTCAAATCAGAACATTCCCATCCTTTGGAGACTTGTGCATGTGGAGGACATGGATGTTCATGGTGAAGAAGTTTTTAGGCTTCTGATGTCAAATTTGATGTGGAGGTAAATAATAATCCATTAATACCTTCAAGGGATCTTTATCATACTGTATCAGTTGTATAACAATAGCACCCCCTGTGTTAATAATGTTCATGAACAGCATTATCCCAAAGAGTTCTCAAAAAACATTTTCAGTATAGAAATGAGAAAACACAGGTTTTGTGATATGGAATGGCTGTGCCAAAGCAAACAGGTCAGAATGAGAGTCTTCCAGTGAGGGTTGCATGAAATTTCCTCTAAGCTACCTGAGGCTGAGTCTGTCCCTTCCTCTTTATGTCAGGGACAGACTGAGCCTCAGGTAGCTTAGAGGGCACAGGGCAAGAAACCCTAGAACAACCCTTTTGACTTAAAGCAACATAATTGGTTGTGTGTGTGTTGTTTTTCTTTTTTCTTTTCTTTCTTTTGTTTTTTTTTTCTGAGATGGAGTCTTTCTCTGTCGCCAGGCTGGAGTGAAGTGGCATGATCTCGGCTCACTGCAACCTCCGCTTCCTGGGTTCAAGCAATTCTTGTGCCTCAGCCTCCTGAGCAGCTGAGATTACAGGCATGTGCCACTACACCCAGCTAATTTTTTTGTATTTTTAGTAGAGATGGGTTTCACCATGTTGACCAGGATGGTGTCAATCTCCTGACCTTGTGATCTGCCTGCATTTGTTTCCCAAAGTGCTGGGATTCACAGGTGTGAGCCACCACGCTACTTTTTTTTTTTCTTTATGGAGTCTTTCTCTGTTGACAGGCTGGAGTGTAGTGGTGTGATCTTGGCTCACTGCACCTCTGCCTCCTAGGTTCAAGTGATTCTCCTGCCTCAGCCTCCCAAGTAGCTGGGATTACAGGTGCATGCCACCACATTCAGCTAATTTTTGTATTTTTAGTAGAGGCGGGGTTTCACCATGTTGGCCAGGATGGTCTGATCTCCTGACCTCATGATCCACTTGCCTCGGCCTCCCAAAGTGCTGGGAATACAGGCACGAGCCACTGCACCTCGCCCATAATTGGGTTTTTTAACCTCAAAAGGAATCTTGAGAAACAGTTACAGCAACCCCACACCTGGCAAAAAACATCCACACTGGGAAACTCCAGGGTGGGCGGAAGCCCCTCACAGGGCCCAGGATTGGAGCAGATGAATCAGTGAACAGAAAACACAAACAAGTGTAAAACAACTGAAAGGTAACTCAAACGTACCAGTTGGAAAAGTGAAAATAGAAACAATTTTCTTTGCCAAATGGATGCCAGGTTGACAAAATTTCAAAGAACGTTAACATCCAGGGGAGTCTGGATCCAAAACAGCAGATACATTCAGAAACTCCTTTTGGCAGTGCACCTGTCACAGCCCTTTTGGAACACAATCCAACTTTAGCAATTCACACTTTACATACCCCTATTCTTTCACTGACTCTTCTCTTTCCTGGGAGACTCATCTATAAGGGATTAGTATACGTTATGAGCTAAATTGTGTTCCTTTCTAGAAATTTATACATTCATGTTTTAACACCTAGTGCCTCATAGTGTGATTATATTTGAGCATATAGTCTCTGCAAAGGTAATTAATGTTAAGTGAATTCATTGGGATGCATCCTAATTCAACATGACTGGGGTCCTCATTGGAAGAGGCAGTCAGGACAGAAAACCACAAGACATGGTCTTGGGGGAGATAGAAGATGGCTATCTGAAAGCCATGGAGACACTTTAGAGACAACACCCAGCCAGCAGCTCAAGGTTGGATTTCTAGCCTCCAGAACTCTGAGAAATTCAATTTTTGTTGTTAAAGCACTTCAGCCTGGGGTATTATATTATGGAAGCCATAGAAAACTCATGGCCTATTAGGTCACATGTAAGATGTTCCCTGAAGCATGATTGAAATTGAAATAGAATTTATTATGTCAGGCTCCGCCAGTATTAAAAGGTTAAATTACTGAGGGAAAGGCTCTCCATTATGAAATATTATGAAGACATATGAGGGCACAACTCCTGCCCTGATGGGGCTACAGGGATGAGTTCTGTCAGATGACTAATGCATAGAGTAATATAAGACCTTTCCTGTGTAACTCCCACTATTTGGACAAAACTCCTCTCTAGTAAGAGTGTGAACTTTTAAATCTTAGAAAAGATCAGGCAGGGAGGGCAGTGAAGCTGTCTGCTACAGGAGGTATCTGGGGTGGGTAGTTATAAGAATAAACATTAATAAGATTACATAGACATACAGTTAATAAATGATTGGATACTTATTAGTCCCTGCCAAAACATTTTTTAATAATACTCAAGTGTGATATTAATATATAGAAAGCATTAAGCCTTTTTTTTTATGATCTCATCATCTCTATTCTGCACTATTTTCTTGTTTTTTTTTTTATTATACTTTAAGTTCTAGGGTACATGTGCATAACGTGCAGGTTTGTTACATATGTATACTTATGCCATGTTGGTGTGCTGCACCCATCATCTCGTCAGCACCCATCAATTCATCATTTATATCATGTATAACTCCCCAATGCAATCCCTCCCTCCTCCCCCATCCCCATGATAGGCCCCAGTGTGTGATGTTCCCCTTCCCGAGTCCAAGTGATCTCATTGTTCAGTTCCCACCTATGAGTGAGAACATGCGGTGTTTGGTTTTCTGTTCTTGTGATAGTTTGCTAAGAATGATGGTTTCCAGCTGCATCCATGTCCCTACAAAGGA
>NW_016806876.1:0-12519 GCF_001698545.2 Rhinopithecus bieti | reverse complement strand
TCCCGGCCAGGTGTGTGAGATATATTCCTGGTGTGCCTGTATGCTTATAGCGCCCTATTGGGCTGGGAGTTACCATACTTTCCAGGTGTTGTGTGTCTCAGTTCCCCTGGCTAGGAAAACGGATTCCCTTCCCCCTTGCGCTTCCAGGTGAGGCGATGCCTCGCCCTGCTTCAGCTCTCGCTGGTCAGGCTGCAGCAGCTGACCAGCACCGATTGTCTGGCACTCCCTAGTGAGATGACCCCAGTACCTCAGGTGAAAATGCAGAAATCACCGGTCTTCTGTGTTGTTCGCGCCGGGAGTTGGAGACTGGAGCTGGTCCTATTCGGCCATCTTGCTCCGTCCAATGGCACCATTCTGATACCAAAACATTTCTAGGCTTCCAGGGGGTCCTGGCGTCTTAGCTGTGATTCTCCAATACCTGCAAGTCACAGGGCCTCAGAGGCTGGGTCTCTAGGCGAACAGGACGCAGAACAGCAAAGACTAGACCAGGTACTCGGACTGCAGCCGGAGACAAAGACCCGGCCACAACCCGGACACCGCGGTTTTCGCTCCACCTGCATGCCTGATCGGACCGCATTAAGCCTTTAATTCAAGATTGTTCTGTTGTTTCTCCTGGTTCTAAATTACATCAGAACCCAACTGTGACATAAGAGTGAAGATGGCTGACTAGACACAGCCAGGAGGAACATCTACCACCACAAGATGGGGACACTGGAAAGAAGGGCACACTCTGAGTGGATCTTTAGAGGGAAGACATTAAGAGTGGACATGAGGGAAATGCAGATACTTGGCTGAGGGGGAGGAAGATGGGAATGCTTAATGGGGCTACTGAACACTGGTACTTGTACCTGGCCCCCAGTGACTCTTGGGGAAAGGATGAATTAAAAAGAAAAAGAGTGGCTTACTCTCACCACGAACCTCTGGAATCTGGGCAGGAGGAAATCCCATGACTTCCGTGGATACTTGAGCTGGCAGGGAAAGCTGCTTGGAGAGGTGGTGGAAACAGGACTCTATCCTGTTCAGAGAACAGAGGATTTGATGTGGGAATGTCTACGGTGGAGCTGGCCAGGAACTCCCATCTCTCAAGGCTTGCCATGCTCCTCTTGGAGACTTTGACCACAGGGTGACTGTTGGACCTAACAGAGCAGGGTGGTCTTGCCTGTGAGATGGGGTCAGTCCAATCTGAGTGCCCCTCTGTCTACTTGCCTTAGTAAGGTCCCAGCCTGGCTGTGCTCACTGGCAGTGCAGCCACAAGTACCCAAGAAAGGTACTTCCTGGAGGCCTTTATCATAGCTCCTTTACTGTTGGACTGTGCCTGACCATCAGAGAGCTTCAGTAGAGTGGCTGCCACCAACATGAACCTGCCCACCTACACCCTCCCCATCACACAGCCTTCCTCGCACCACTGCTGATGGCATAAGTGCACCTGTCACACACTCCAACCTGCACTGCTACTGCTGCTAGTGTAAATGAGTGCATGGATGCCAGCAACTCTGTCCCCTGGGCCAACACTGCCACTGGTGTGAACACGCACGTGGAGGCTGGAAGACCTGTGCCTGCCACTACCCGCCTACTCCCACTAGGATGACTATGAGCATGGACACCAGCAACTCAGCATTGGCCTGAACCCTGCCATCAGCATGAGCACAAGCAGGAATTCCACAGCCTTATTTCTGCCATTACCCTACCCAGGTGATACATATGAACCCCACCATGCTGCTGCAGCTGCTGACACGTACAAGCAAGCATACAATAACAAGTATTAACAGCAGAATTGAACAGACTAAGAAAAGAATTTCAGAGCTCAAAGCCCACTTCTCTAAAATAAGTCAGCCAGATAAAAATAAGATAAGAGCAATGAACAAAACCTCTGATAAATATGGAATTTTGTAAAGAAAAAAAAAATCTCTGATTCATTGGTATCCCTGAAAGAGAGAGAGAGAGAGAAAAAAAGCAACTTGGAAAGCATATTTGAGGATATCATCCATGATGCATTTTCCAACTTTACTAGAGAGGCCAACATTCAAATTCAAGTGATGCACAGAGCTCCTGTGATATACGATACAAGCTGAGCATCCAAAAGACACCTAACTATTAGATTCTCTAATATCAAAACGAAGGAAAATATGTTAAAGGCAACTAGAGAGAAGGGACAGCTCACCTACAAAGGAAACCCCATCAGGCCAACAGTGAACCTTTCAGCAGAAACCTTGCAACCCAGGAGACATTGAAAGCCTATATTCAGCATTCTTAAAGAAAAGAACATCAGGTTCAGTAGTTTCTGCCTGTAATTGTAGCAATTTGGGAGATTAAGGCATGTGGATTGCTTGAACTCAGGAGTTTGAGAACAGCCTGGACAACATGGCAAAAATTGCATCTCTACCAAAACAAACAAACAAACAAACAAACAAAAAAAACCCAAAAATTAGCCAGGTGCTGTAGTGTGCAGCTGCAGCCCCAGCTACTGGGAGGCTGTGGTGGGAGAATGCCCTAGCCCAGGAGGTCGAGTCTGCAGTGAGCCTTGATCACCCCACTGCACTTGAGCCTGGGTGATAGAGTAAGACCCCATCCCATAAAAAAAGAAAGAAAACAAATTCCAACCAAGAATTTTGTATTCCACCAAACACAATCAGAAATGACAAAGGGGACTTTATCAATGACCTCCCAAAATAGAAAAACTCTCAGGAACTACTACCAACACCTGTATGCACAAAAACTAGAAAACCTTGAAGAAATGGATACATCCTTGGACGCATATAATTTCTCAAGAATGAACAAGAAAGAAATTGAATCCCAGAACAGACCAATAATGACTCCCAAAATGAAATAAGTGAGATAAAGCCTACCAACCAGAAAAAAAGTCCAGCATCAGATGGGTTCACAGCCAAATTCTACTGTATGTATGAAGAAAAGTTGGTAGCATGCCTAATGCCTAATATTCCAAAATATTTATGAGAGATGACTCTTTTTTAGCTTATTTTACGAGGCCAACATAATTCTGATAACAAAACCTGGCAGACACGCGCGCGCGCACACACACACACACACACATACACACATAACTTCAGACCAAAATCCTGGATGAATACAGATGCAAAAATCTTCAACAAAATACTAGCAAATCAAATCCAGCAGTACATGAAAAAACTGATCCACTACAATTAAGTAGGCTTTATTCCTTATATACAAGTTTGGTTCAACATAGACAAATCAATAAATGTAATCCACCATATAAGCATAACTAAAAGAAAAGCATGTGATCATCTCAATAGACAAAGTAGAAGTTTTCATAAAATTCAATATTCCTTCATGTTAAAAATTCTCAATGAACTAGGCATTGAAGAAATATAACTTAGTAAGAGCCATCTACGATAATATCACAGCCAAATCCTACTGAATGGACAAAAGCTGGAAGCATTTTACTCGAGAACCAGAAAAAGACAAGGTTGCTGACTCTAATCATTTCCTGTTCAACATACTGAATGAGTACTGAAAATCCTAACCAAAGCAATCATGCAAGAGAAGAAAATAAAAGGTATCCAAATGGAAAGAAAGGCAATCAAACCATCTCTATTTGCAGACAATGTAAATTGTATACCTAAAAAACCCAATAGACTCTGCCCAAAAGCTTCTAAGATAAACAACTTTAGCAAAGTTTCAGGATACAAAATTAATGTGAAAAAATCAGTAGCATTCTTATACACAAACAAAATCTCAGCTGTGAGCCAAGTCAAGATTGCAATCCTATTCACAATAACCACAAAAAGAATAAAATACCTAAAAATACAGTATACCAAGATGGTAAAAGATCTCTAAAATGAGAATTACAAACATTGCTTGAATAAATCAAATATGACACAAATGAAAAAATATTCTATCCTTATAAACAGAATCAATATTTTAAATGACCATACTGCCCAAAGCAATTTACAGATGTAAAGCTATTCCTATCAAACTACCAATGATATTCTTCACAGAGCTGGAAGAAAAGCTATTCTAAAATTTGTATGGGAACAAAAAAGGGCTTAAATAGCCAAGGCAATTCCAGGCAAAACAAACAAAGCTGGAAGCATCATATTACCCAACTTCCAACTATACTACAAATCTACAGTACCCAAGAGAGTACAGTACTGATACAAATACAGACATATAGACCAACGGAACAGAATAGAGAGCCCAGAAATAAAGCCACAAACATACAACAATCGGATCTTTGACAAATTCAACAAAAACAAGCAATTTGGGGAAAAGCTCCCTATTCAATAAATGGCACTGGGATAACTGGCTAGCCATATGCATTAGATTGAAACTGAATCCCTTCCCTATACCATATATAAAAATCGACAGCAAAAATGGAAGCCCTCAAAACCCACAGCTTCTTCACTCACATATGTAAGTTGTTTTCTGTGTTTTATTTTATTTTATTTTTGTTTATGTTGTTAAATTTACTCTTTGCATTTCTCTAAAGAATTAAACCAATTTTAGGAAATCCTGCCCCAGCAGGAAAAGTAAGCAACGGTATCCCTGCCCCGTGTCTAGTCTGATTGTGCACACTGATGCTTCAAGACGCCTAGAAAAGCGGCAGCCTGTGGAAGAGTAAACATATGCCCAGCCCATGCTCAGGCCCACAGGCTCAGCAAGCTTTGGAGAAAGCCAGAGGGGAAGCCTAGTTTACTGTGAATCCTTTAAAAAAATATTCATACGCTTCAATGAGCGCCTGTTCAGACGTTAGGAGAACATGAGCCTGGAAATATCCCCTCCAGGAGATTGAGAGGCAGCGTCTTTCTCACATTCTGTCCCTGGTCGTTGGTGGTGTGGGAGGGCAGTCCTGGCTCTTCCACAGGAGAAAGGAGATCCGCCCATCTTCTTAGTTCATGTTTGACTCTTTCTTCTAAAACCTGTGCTGAGTCTTTCACTGCATGCCAGAAAGCACAAACATTTGACTTCATGCAAAACAAGTCCATAAACAATTAGAAAAGTTTTGGTAATATAAGGTCATCTGTTCAAGTCCACCTTGGGAATGTGTAACAAATATTCAAATACTGCAGTGAAAAAGGCATCTTAATATACTTTTTTAAAGCATCTGCTTTAAAAATATCCCTTAAGATTAAGTGTGTAAAAAATACTTCAATTCTCTTTGAGGGCACTGTCCTTTGAAGAAGGTAAGGTAGGGCGGAGAGAGTGCCCAGCCCCTGATTCATGCTTCAGGCACCAGCCGGCTTCCAGGGAGACTTGCTGCGGTCCCCACAGTAATACAGGAGCTCCTCCCAGGTCTCACTGTCTTGGGAGGCAGTGAGGATGACGTGAGGTAACTGTTGATGTCCTGCAGTTTGGTTTTTCAGTTCCCACATTTGCTGTGATTGATCAGTCTTCCTAGGCGATCTGTGTCTCTAGTTGCATCCAGCAGTTTTGGTCAGATACTGAAAACGGTAGATGTAGCAGCTCATGGAAGCATCTTCCTCATGCAGAGTCTTCCCCATATTGGCGTCGTGATCTCGATGAGGCCCTGTGGTTATTCCACCACAAAGTCGCCCTGGGATAACTGTTTGATGACGATCACATCCCTGCCTTTGCCATCAATTAGGTCAATCTTCATTCCCTTCTTTCTTCCTACCTTCAATCAAGTCATCTGGTATTTTCCTTTCTTCAGACTGCAGCTCAGCTTTGCTCTGCCGCTCTGCCTGGAGTTGCTTCGGACAGGGAAGAAATCTGAGAGTTTGCAAGTCTTTCGCGTTTTACCTTGAGCTTTTTTTCCGGGGGAAGGATAAGGGCGCTGTGTGCCCTTGAAGGGCTTCCTCAGAGCTTGCTTGGTGATGGCTGCATTGGTGGAATCAAAAAACAATGTTAGAGTTTTAGGAGGTTCTGCTGCTTCAGATTATTGGTTTGGAAAAGGTGCCGGGGAACTTATCCTGGCATCTTTCATATTCTGTTCCTCGGACTTCCTGGTGCTCCATATCGCGTTTCCAGCATTTCCTTTCTCTTCTCGTTTCCTGTAACTGAGTTCTAATCAGGAAGCGAGGAACTCATTTCCAGAGCACTGATTCGGGCTCATGTAGGAATAGACCTTCAATTGCCCGGTGAATACATTCTCCCCGTCCATGCAGGGTTCCCCGGGTCCCTCCACTCTGCCATCTCCAGCCCTGTGACCGCACTGTCACTGTCGCCTCCACCGCGTGGGGCTTGGGCATCTTTCTGCCGGTAGCCCCTCCTGGCCCTCGGAGGGATCCCACGGCCTCCGCCTAGCCGCCGCCGCCACTAGCGTCCCCAGGATGTCCCCCTCCACCATGGCCAGGGAGGCAGGGCCAGGCACCCATGCCACTGCAGCCCCGGGCAGCCCTGAGCATAAGACACAGGGAGAGAGGCGTAGACCCGTGTCCTCAGCAGCCTGACCACTCCCCACTGACACTGCCCACCATCTGGCGCCCGCCGGGGAAGGGAGTTCAGTTCAGCTACTGTGGAAAGCAGTGTGGAGATTTCTCAAAGAACTTAAAACAGAAGTACAGTTTGACTCAGCAATCCTATTATTGGGTATATACCAAAGAAATAGAAATCCTTCTACCATAAAGACACATGCATACCTATGTTCATCGCAACACTATCCCCAATAGACATGGAATCAACCTAAATACCCATCAATGGCAGACTGGATAAGAAAAGGTGGTTCATGCACAACATGAGGTACTAAATAACCATAAAAAAGGAAAAAGATTATGTTCTTTGCAGAAACGTGGATGGAACTGGAGGCAATTATTTTAGGCAAACCAATGCAGGAGAAGAAAGCCAAATACTGTATGTTCTCACCTGTAAGTGGAAGCTAAATATTGAGTCCAGATGAACACAACCAAGGGAACACAAGACACGGGGTCTACTTGAGGGTGAGGGATGGAAGAAGGCAGAGGAGGGAAAAACTATCTATTGCATACTATGCTTGTAACCAATGTGATAAGATGCTCTTTAAACCAAACCCTTGTGACATGCAATTTACATGTATAAGAAACCTGCACATGTACCCCTAAAACTAAAATAAATGTAAAAAAAGAAGTTTAATTCAGGAAGCCCCACATATGTTCTTGCATAATAAAGAAGAATTCAATACATTATTTTAAAAATGCATTGAACGCCTTTAAAATTTAAAGGCATTACAATTTAAAAATGCCTGCAATCCCAAGACTTTGGGAGACTGAGGCAGGTGGATCACCCGGGGTAAGGAATTCAAGATCACCCTGGCCAAAATGGTGAAACCCCATCTCTACTAAAAATACATAAACTTGCCATGCATGGTGCCATACACCTGTAATCCCAGCTATGCAGGTGGCTGAGACAGTAGGATCACTTGATTCCAGGAGGCAGAAGCTGCAGTGAGCCAAGACTGTGCCACTGCACTCCAGCCTGAGCTACAGAGTGAGACTGTCTCAAAATAACAACTAAATTAGTTAATTAATTTAAAATACAAATCTCGTAAAACTTACTATCTGTTAAAGAAAACATTTTTCAATAGCATTTGTTAAAACGTGTGTCATAGTCCATTTAGTATCACTGTAATAAAATGCATGAGGCCAGATAATTGATAAAGAAAATGAGTTTATTCAGCTTACTGTTTGGAAGGCTGCATAAAAAGCATTGCACCAATATTTGCTTCTGGTGAAGGCCTCAGGAAGCTTTTACTCATGGCAAAATGGGAAGAAGAGCTAGTCTGTAGATACCACATAATGAGAGAAAAAACAAGTGAGAGAGGAGAGATGTACTAGGCTGTTTTAAACAACCAGATCTTTAGGAAACGAATGCTGTGAGAATCCAGTCATTGCTATGAAAATGGCACCAAGCTATTCATTTGGGATCCACTTTCAGGACCGAAACACCTCCAATTAGGCTCCATCTCCAATAATGGGCATCTAAATTCATCATGAGGCTTTGGGGGACAAACATAATATATAGCATTTCACCCTTTTCTCCCCAAGTCTCATGTTCTTATCACATGCAATATACAATAATTCCATATCTATAGTCTCTGTATTAGTCTGTTCTTGAATTCCTATTAAAAAAAACTGAAACTGGGTAATTTCTACAGAAAAGAGATCTACTTGGCTCATGGTCTCACAGGCTTTACAGGAAGCACAGTGCTGGCATCTGCTAAGCTTCTGGAAAGGCCTCAGGAAACTTAATAATCAGGGCACAAGGTGAAGGGGAGAAAGCACTTCACGTGGCCTGACCAGGAGAAAGAGAGAGAGAGGAGGAAAGTGCAACACACTTAAATGATCAGATCTCAAAAGAATTCACTATCATAAAATAGCACAAAGTGCATGGTGCTAAATTATTCATGAGTAACCCACTCCCATGACCCAATTACCTCCCACAGGGTCCCATCTTCAAAGGAATTACAATCTGACATGACATTTGGGTGGAAACATATTTCTAAACTACATCAGTTGCTAAATGTCTTAAGTTTCAGCATCACCTCAGAATTCCAAAGTCTCATCTGAAACTCAAGCGAATCTTTTTACAGCCATGAACCTGTAAAATCAAAAACAAGTTACTTTGTAATCCCAGCACTTTGGGCAACTGAAGTGGGTGGATTGCTTGAGCTTAGGAGTTTGAGACCAGCCTGGGCAATATGTAAGTACTCCATCTGTACAAAAAATACAGCAAATTAGGCAGGCTTGGTGTCACATGACTGTAGTCCCAGCTACTCAAGAGGCTGAGGTAGGAGAATTTCTTGAGTCCAGGAGGTTGAGGCTGCAGTGATTCATGATCACACCACTGCACTCCAGCCTGAGCAGCAGAGCAAGACCCTGACTCAAAAAGAGTAATTTACTTTCAAGTTATAGTAGTTATGTAGCTATTAACATTTTGAGGAAGAAATCACTCAAAAGAGAAATTTTTCTTGCAAATCTGACAGCAAAGAATGCAGACATTAAATCTTACAGCTCCATAATTTCTCTTGACACCATATCACACATGCTGGAAACACTGCTGGGAGCAATTAGCTTCCAGACATGGACAGGTCTGTCTTCGTGGCTTTACTGGGCACAACCAAGATGGCTGTTCTCATAGGTTGGAGTTGAATATCTGTAGCTTTTCCAGGCTGAAGTTATATACTGCCAGTGGCTCTATAATTGTGGGGTCTGGAGGGAAGCAGGGGCCTACTCCCAGAGCTCCATTAGGCAATGTCCCAGAAGAGGCTATTAATGCTTGCTCCACTCCTGCAGCACGTTTATTCCTGGGTTCCCAAGCTTTAAAATAGGTCCTCTGGCATCTAAGTGGGGGCCACAACCAAGCCTCCACCACTTTTGCATACTCTGTGCCTGTAAACTTAATGCCACATGCAAGCTGCAGGGGCCTAAGGCTTGCACCCCCTGAGGTGGCAGCTGAGCAGTATCTTGGGCCCTCTGAGATGTGGGTGGAGTTGAAGTGGCAGAAATTCATGGAACAACATCCAAAGATGATCCAGGGAAGCAGCACCCAAGATCCGTTCCCCAAATTTATTTAGTTCTCCTAGTCCCCTGGATCTGTGATGGGAGGAGCAGCTTCAAAGGTTTATAAAATGCATTTCAAGGCTTTTTCTCATTGTCTTGACTATTACCACCTGGCTCTCTTTTAGTCACATTAATCTCTTTAGTAAGCAGTTGCTTCACAGCACCCTTGGATTTCTCTCCTGAAAATGTTTCTTTTTCTCTACCACATAGTCAGTCTGGAAATTTTCCAAATTTTTACATTCTGTTGTTTTTTAAATTACAAATTCCACTTTTAGGTTATTTCTTTGCTACAGTACAAAACTGTAAGCTGTTTAAAAGCAGCCATACAACTTCTTGAAGTGAAAACCACCACTTTGCTGCTGAAAATCTTCTTTTTCCAGATGCTCTAAGTCATCACTTTGTGGAAGTTCAACCTTTCACAAAACTCTAAGGCATGAACACAATGTAACTGATCTTGTGGGTGGCATAACAACAGTGACCTCTGCTATAGTTTCCAATAAGTTCCTCATTTTCTATCTCTGACCTCATCACATCACAATGGCCTTTACTATCTATATTTTTATCAGCATATTGCTCACAACCACTTAACTAATCACTAAATGTTTTAAACTTTCTTTCATTTTCCTATCTTCTTCTGAGCCTACAAACTCTTCCAACAGTTTTTCAGTAGCCAGTTCTAAGGTCAGTTCTAAAGTCAATTCTAAAGCCACTTCCAAATTTTCAGGTATAGTTATGGCAACCCCATACTCTCTGTACCAATTTTCTTTTTTAGTCCATTTAATGTTTCTTGAAAGGAATACCTGAGGCTGGGTAATTAATTTTTTTAAAGTTTATTTGCCTCACAATTCTGCAGGTGGTACAAGAATTGTGCCACCAATATTTGCTGATGGTAAGAACCTCAGGCTGCTTTTGCTTATGGTAGAAGGTAAAATGAGGACATCCTATGCAGAGATCACATGATGAGAGAGAAATCAAGAGAGGGAGAGAGGGGTTAAGAGTCAGCCTTTCTTTTTTTTAAAAGTCAGATCTCCTAGAAATAAATACAGCAAAAATTCACTTATAGTAAGAATAACACCAAGCTATTTATGAGGAATTTGCTTCTACAACCAAACAGCTCTTAATAGGCCCATTGCCAAAATTAGATCAAATTTAAACATGACATGTGGTAGACAAAAAAAATTCAAAATATAGCTGCATAGTATATTTAAAAAAGAAATTTATTTAGGACCATTGAGATAGGTATAGGAGCCACTTCAACAAGGTCTTGCAGTAAGGGAGAAAGATTGGGCTCAACTTTGAATATAGCACAAAAAACTGGTTATTAATAGCCAATGAATAGAATGAGTTTGTGGATGGAAAATTACATCCGGGGTAAGGGGGATTGCGGCTAAACTGACCTAATAAGATTCTTGCTAAATGCAGGCCAGGTTGATCAGACATCACCTGGGGAATGGTGGAGGATGAGACACCTTATCAGATATCACTGAATGTGATTAGATATTTAGGGTGAGGCCACTAGCTAAACTGACTTAGTAATGTTCTTTTCTACATCTGGATTTTGCAAGAAAGTATATAGATGATCCTGGGAGAAAGTTTAGAACTCTGACTGAAGTTGGGCCAATGAAATAATTTTTGTCAGATTTTTATTATTTCTAAGTATATATAGCTCAGTCATATTGAGTGTATCCACAATGGTAGGCAACCAATCTCCAGAACTTTTTTTTTACCTTGCAAAACTGAGTATCTGTACTCATTAAACCTACAATTCTCCATTTATACCTCCACCAATTTCCTGGAAACCACCATTCTGTACTTTATTTCTAATTGGATTTCAGCCTACAAAGAAAAGGTAGAAAAATTTCATATATATAATCTAATAATACATCTTAAAAAAACTAGAAAGGCAAGAACAAACCAACCCCCAAATTGGTAGAAATTAGTCGAAAAGAAGTAGTAAAGATCAGAGCACAAATAAGTGAAATTGAAATAAAAAACAACACAAAAGAACAATAAAGCAACTGACTTTTTAAAAAGATAAAATTTACAAATCTTTCACCAGATTAAGAAAAGGAAAAAGAGAAGACCTAAATAAAACCCTCCCAGCAAAGAAAAGCCCAGGACTCCTGGCTTCACTACTGAATTCTACCAAGCATTTAAAAAAACTAATACCAATCCTACTTAAACTATTTCAAAATTGGAAGAGGTAATACTTCCAAACCTATTCTATGAGGCAAGAATTACCATGATGCCAAAATAATAAAAAGACAGATCAAAGAAATAAAGCAGTAGGCAATTATCTCTGATGAACATTGATGCAAAAATCTTTAACAAAATACTAGCAAACTTAATTCAATAAGATGATAAAAAGATCACATCATGAAGAAGTGAGATTCAGCCCAGTGAAACAAAGGTGGTTAAACTTATGCAAATCAATCAATGTGATACATCATATTAACAGAAAGAAAAACTAATACCATATGATTTTTCAAATGATGCTGAAAAACCATTCAGTATAATTCAACATCCTTTTATGATAAAATCCTCAAAACTTGGGCAGAGAATAAACATAATTCAACACAATTAAAGCCATACATGAAAGACCAACAGCTAGTATTATACTAAACAAGGAAAAACCAAAACATGTCCTCTATGATCTGCAAAATGACAAGTGTCCACTTTCACTACTGTTATTCAACATAGTATAGGAAGTCCTAGCTGGAGCAATCAGACAAGAGAAATATATAGAGGACATCAAAATCAGAAAGAAAGAAGTCAAGTTATCACTGTTTGTAGATGATATTATCCTATATTTGGAAAACCTAAAACTCCAATAAAACTATTAGAACTGATAAATTCAGTAGAGTTGCAGGATGCAAAATCAATATACAAGTATTAGTAGAATTTGTATATGCCAACAGTGAACAATATGAAAAAAAATCAAGAAAGTAATCTCAAACTAGGTAAAAATGAAATAAAACACCTAGGAATTAACTTAACCAAAGAAATAAATGATCTTTATTTTATTTTATTTTTTTATTATACTTTA
>NW_016806875.1:3662-6781 GCF_001698545.2 Rhinopithecus bieti | reverse complement strand
CATAAATGTCTTCTTTTGAGAAGTGTTTGCTCGTATCCTTCACCCACTTTTTGAAGGGGTTGTTTGTTTTATTCTTGTAAAATTGTTTGAGTTCTTTCTAGGTTCTGGATTTTAGCCCTTTGTCAGATGAGTAGGTTGCAAAAATTTTCTCCCATTCTGTAGGTTGCCTGTTCACTCTGATGGTAGTTGCTTTTGCTGTGCAGAAGCTCTTTAGTTTAATTAGATCCCATTTATCAATTTTGGCTTTTGTTGCCATTGGTTTTGGTGTTTTAGACATGAAGTCCTTTCCCATGCCTATGCCCTGAATGATATTGCCTAGGTTTTCTTCTAGCGTTTTTATGGTTTTAGGTTTAATATTTAAGCCTTAATCCATATTGAATTAATTTTTGTATAAAGTGTAAGGAAGGGATCCAGTTTCAGCTTTCTACATATGACTAGTCAGTTTTCCCAGCACCATTTATTAATAAGGAGTCATTTGTCCATTTCTTGTTTTTGTCAGATTTGTCAAAGATCTGATGCTTGTACATGTATGGTACTCTTTCTGAGAGTTCTGTTCTGTTTCATTGGTCCGTATCTCTGTTTTTGTACCAGCACCATGCTGTTTTCATTACTGTAGCCTTGTAGCTTAGTTTGAAGTCAGGTAGCGTGATGCCTCCAGCTTTGTTCTTTTGGCTTAGGACTATCTAGGCAATGCGGGCTCTCTTTTGGTTCCATATGAACTTTAGAGTAATTTTTTCCAATTCTGTGAAGAAAGTCATTGGTAGCTTGATAGGGATGGCATTGAATCCATAAATTACCTTGGGCACTATGGCCATTTTCACGATTTTGGTTCTTCCTATCCATGAGCATGAAATGTTCTTACATTTGTTTGTGTCCTCTTTTATTTGGTTGAGCCGTGGTTTGTAGTTCACCTTGAAGAGGTTCTTCACACCCCTTGTAAGTTGGATTCCTAAGTATTTTATTCTCTTTGAAGCAATTATGGATGGGAGTTCACTCATGATATGGCTCTCTGTTTGTCTGTTATTCGTGTATAGGAATGAATGGGATTTTTCACTTTGATTTTGTATCCTGAGAGTTTGCTGAAGTTGCTTATCAGTTTAAGAAGATTTTGGGCTGAGACAATGGGATTTTCTAAATATACAGTCATGTCATCTGCAAACAGGGACAATTTGAATTCCTCTTTTCCTAATTGCATACCCTTTATTTGTTTCTCCTGCCTGACTGCCCTGGCCAGACTTCCAACATTATGTTGGATAGGAGTGATGAGAGAGGACATCCCTGGGTTGTGCCAGTTATCAAGGTGAATGCTTCCAGTTTTTGCCCATTCAGTATGATATTGGCTGTGGGTTTGTCATAAATAGCTCTTATTATTTTGAGATATGTCCCATCAATACCTAATTTGTTGAGAGTTTTTCATTTGAAGGGCTGTTGAATTTTGTCAAAGATCTCTTCTTCATCATTGGGATAGCCATGTGGTTTTGCCTTTGGTTCTGTTTATATGCTAGATTACGTTTATTGATTTGCATATGTTGGGCAAACCTTCCACACCAGGGAGGAAGCCCACTTGATCATGGTGGATAAGCTTTTTGATATTATGGTGGATTCTGTTTGCCAGTATTTTTTTGAGGATTTTTGAATCAATGTTCATTAGGGATATTGGTCTAAAATTCTCTTTCTTGTTTTGTCTCTGCCATGCTTTGTTATCAGGAGGATACTGGCCTCATAAAATGAGTTAGGGAGGATTCCCTCTTTTTCTTTTGATTGGAATAGTTTTAGAAGGAATGATACCAGCTCCTTCTTTTACCTCTAGTAGAATTCGGCTGTGACTCCCTCTGGTCCAGGACTTTTTTTGGTTGGTAGGCCATTAATTATTGCCTAAATTTCAGAGCCTGTTATTGACCTATTCAGGGATTCAACTTCTTCCTGGTTTAGTCTTGGGAGGGTGTATGTGTCCAGAAATTTATCCATTTCTTCTAGATTTTCTAACTTATTTGCATAGAGGTGCTTATAGTATTCTCTGATGGTTGTTTGTATTTCTGTGGGATTGATGGTGATATCGCCTCTATCATTTGTTATTGCGTCTATTTGATTCTTCTCTCTTTTCTTCTTTATTAGTCTTGATAGCAGTCTTTCAATTTTGTTAACCTTTTCATAACACCAGCTACCAGATCCATTGATTTTTTGAAGGGTTTTTGTATCTCTATCTTCTTTAGGTCTTCTCTGATCGTAATTATTTCTTGCCTTCTGCTAGCTTTTGAATATGTTTGCTCTTGTTCTCTAGTTCTTTCAATTGTGATGTTAGGGTGTCAATTTTAGATCTTTCCTGCTTTCTCTTGTGGGTATTGAGTGCTATAAATTTCCCTCTACACAGTGCTTTAAATATATCCCAGAGATTCTGATATGTTGTGTCTTTGTTCTCTTTGGTTTAGAAGAACATCTTTATTTCTGCCTTCATTTCGTTATGTACCCAGCAGTCATTCAGGAGCAGGTTTTTCAGTTTCCATGTGTTTGAGCAGTTTTGATTGAGTTTCTGCAACCTGAATTCCAGTGTGGTTACACTGTTGTCTGAGAGACAGTCTCTGTTATAATTGCTGCTCTTTTACAGTTCCTGAGGAGTACTTTACTTCCAAGTATGTGGTCGTTTTTGCAATAAGAGAGATGTGGTGCTGAGAAGAATGTATAATCTGTTGATTTGTGGTGGACAGTACTGTAGATGTGTATTACATCCACTTGGTGCACAACTGAGTTCAATTCCTGGATATCATTGTTAACTTTCTGTCTAGTTGATCTGTCTAATGTTGACAGTGACAGATCAATGAGACAGTGACTGTAAACACAAAGCTATTTCCTACTTTTTTTCTGAAGATGTTTCCATTTTTACATCAGCGTCAATGCGCTCCCAAATGTTCCTTTGTAGAGCCTACCAAAACAGTGTTTCCAAACTGCTGAATCCAAAGGAAGGTTTAACTCTGTGACTTTAATGAACCCATCACAAAGCAGTTTGTCAGAAAGCTTCTTTCTAGTTTTTATCTGAAGATATATCCTTTTCAAACTTAAAAGCACTTCCAAATATTCCTTTGCAGAATCTACGAAAACAGGGTTCCCAAACTGCTGAATGA
>NW_016806875.1:0-1134 GCF_001698545.2 Rhinopithecus bieti | reverse complement strand
ACCAAACTGCTGAATGTAAAGAAATGTTTAAGTCTGTGAGAAAAAACACACATCACAAAGCAGTTTCTTAGAAAACTTCTTTCTAGTTTTTATTTGAAGGTGATTCAATTTTCAGCATAGGCCTTAATGCACTCCCAAATATTCGTTCACAGTTTCTATGAAAACAGTATTTCCAATCTGCTGAATGAAAACAGTGGTTTAGCTCTGTGAGATTAATGCAAACGTTACAATACGGCTTCTCAGAAAGCAACTTTCTAGTTTTTATCCTAGGATTTTCACTTTTCGCCACTGGCCTCAATGAGCTTCCAGATATCCATTTGTAGAATGGACAAAAAGAGTGTTTCTGAACTGCTGAATCGAAAGAAAGGTTTAACTCTCTGATAAGAATGCACACATCACAAAGCAGGTTTTCAGAAAGCGTCTTTCTATTTTATCATGCAATATTCTGTTTTTCACCATTGGCCTCACTGAACTCCAAAATGACCTGGTGTAGAATGGACAAAAACAGTGGTGCTAAACAGCTGAAATCAAGGAAAGTTTTAAATCTGTGTGTTGAATGCACACGTCACAAAGTAAGTTCTCAGAAAGCTTCTTTCTAGTTTTTGTCTGAAGATGTTTCAGTTTTGAACATAGACCTGAATGTGCTCCCAAATATCTCTTTGCAGATTCTACATAAACAGTGTTTCCAATCTGCTGAATGAAAAGAGGTTTCTCTCTGTGAGATGAATGCACACATCACAAAGCAGTTTCTCAGAGAGCTTCACTCTAGCTTTTATTCTAGGATATTTGCTTTTACACCATTGGCCTCAATGAGATCCCAAATGTGCTTTCCCAGCATGGACAAAGAAGTGTTTCCAAACTTCTGAATCCAAAGAAAGGTGTAACACTTTGAGATGAATGCACACATCACAAAGCTGTTTCTCAGAAAGCTTCATTCTAGTTGTTATCCTGCGGTATTCACTTTTCTAACATTGGCCTCAATGAGCTCCCAAATGTCCATTCACAGAATGGACAAAAACGATGTTCCAAACTGCCGAATCCAAAGAAAATTTTACCTCTGTGAGATGAATGCACACATCTAAAAGCTGTTTCTCAGAAAGCTTCTTTCTAACTTTTACCTGATGATGTTTTCTC
>NW_016806874.1:140336-142524 GCF_001698545.2 Rhinopithecus bieti | reverse complement strand
GCTGGGAGTTGGAGACTGGAGCTGTTCCTATTCGGCCATCTTGCTCCGCCCCCACTAGCATTTTCTTGATGATTCTTAGAATTCAGCAGTGAAGCCATCAGACCCTAGCCATTTCTTTACTGGGAGATATTTTATTACAGTTTTCATCTCTCTTCGTTACTGGTTTGTTCAGGTTCTGGATTTCTTCGGGGTTCAATCTTCTTAGGTTTTATGTATCTATGTGTTTATCCATTTCCTCTAGATTTTCCAGTTTATTGGCATATAGTTTATCATAGTAGCCACTAATAATCCTTTGAATTCTGCAGTGTAAATTGTAATGTTTCCTTTTCCATTTCTGATTTCATTTATCTGGGCTTTCTCCTTTTTTTTTCTTCCTTAGTCTGGCTAAAGGTTTGTCAATTTTGTGTAACTTTTTGAAAAAACAACTTTTTATTTAGTTGACTTTTTTTCTTGTTTTCTTTGTTTCAAGTTCATCTATTTCTGCTCTGACCTTTACTATTTCTTTTCTCTGCTAATATTGGGTTCAGTTTGCTCTTGCTTTTCTAGTTCTTTAAAATGCATTATTAGGTTATTTATTTGAAGTTTTCTTTTTTTCTTTTTTTCATGCAGGCACTTCTAGCTGTAACTTTCCCTCCTAATACTGCTTTCAATGTATCATATAGGTTTGGGTATGTTGTATTTCCATTATCATTTGTTTCCGGAAATTTTTCAGTTTTTTCTTAGTTTATTCATTGACCCACTGGTCTTTCAGAAGCATATTGTTTAGTTCCCACAATTTCTCTTGTTGTTGATATCTAGTTTTATTCCATTGTGGTCAGAAATTATGCTTGATATTATTTCCATTTTTTAAAATAATTTAAGACTCATTTTGTGACACTCCATATGGTCTATTGTTGAGAATGATTTATGTGCTGAGGAGAAGAAAGTATATTCTGCAGCCTTTGGATGAAATGCTCTGGAAATATGTACTGGGTCCATTCGTTCTATAGTGCAGATTAAGTCCAATGCTTCTTTGTAGATTTTTTGTATGGGAGATCTGTCTAATGCAAAAAGTAGGGTGTTAAAAATCTCCAGCTTTTGTTGTATTGGGGTCTATCTCTCTCTTTAGTTCTAATAATATTTGCTCTATATAACTGGGTGCTCCAGTGCTGGGTGCACATATATTTATTATTGTATGTCCTGTTGCCGGATTGATCCCTTTATCATTACATAGTGATCTTCTCTGTCTCTTCCTACAGTTTTTGTTTTGAAATCTATTTTGACTGGTATAAGTATAGTGACTCCTGCTTTTTTTTGGTTCCCATTGGCCTGGAATATCTTTTTTCATTCTTTTATTTTCAGTCTTTGTGCATCTTTATAAGTGCAGTGTATTTCTTGTAGGCAACACTTCATTGAGTCTTATTTTTTCATCTATTCAGACACTCTATGTCTTTTGATTGGAGAGTTTAGTCCATCTACATTCAATGTTATTATTGATAAGTGAGAACTTACTCTTGCCATTCTATTATTTGTTTTCTGGTTGTCTCATAATTTTTTTCCTTCCTTCCTGTTTTCCCTTTAGTGAAGATTTTCTCTTGTAGCATGGTTAAATAGCTTCATTTTTATTATTTGTGTATCTACTGTATGGTTTGTGATTTACAGGTACTATGAGGTTTGCAAGTACTATCCTATAACTCATTAGTTTAAACTTATGACAACTTAACACTGATTGCATAAACCAACAAGCAAATGTGCAAAAGAAAACTAACAAAACTCTATACTCTAACTTCATCCCCTACTTTTTAATTTTTTGTTGTTTCTCTTTATGTTTTATTGTACTCTCTGTATCTTGAAAAGTTGTTGTAGTTATTATTTTTGATTGGTTCATTATTTAGTCTTGCTACTTAAGTCAAGAGAAGTTTATACTCTATAATTACAGTATTATGCTATTGTATTTTTCTCTGTACTTACTATTACCAGTGAGTTTTATACCTTCAGGTGATTTCATTTTGCTCACAAACATCCTCTTCTTTCAGATTGAAGAGCTTCCTTTTGCATTTCTTGTAGGATAGGCCTGGTGCTGATAAAATCCCTTAGTGTTATTTGTCTGGGAAAGTCTTTATTTCTACTTCATGCTTAAATGATATTTTTACTGGATATTATAGTCTAGGGTAAAAGTTTTTTTTTTTTTTTTTTTTTTTTTTCTTCT
>NW_016806874.1:132470-140101 GCF_001698545.2 Rhinopithecus bieti | reverse complement strand
TTTTTTTTTTTTTTTTTTTTTTTTTTTTCTTCAACATTTTAAATATGCCACTCTCTCCAGGCCTGTAAAGTTTCCACTGAAAGGTCAGTTGCCAGATATATTGGAGCTACATTTTATGCTATTTGTTTCTCTTATTGCTTTTAGGATCCTTTCCTTACCCTTGACCTTTGGGTGTTTGATTATTAAATATCTTGAGGTAGACTTCTGTGAGTTAAATCTGCTTGGTGTTCTATAACCATTTTGTGCTTGAATATTGAAATCTTTCTCTAGATTTGAGAAGTTCTCTGATATTGTCCCTTTGAATAAATTTTCTACCCCTATCTCTTTCTCTGTCTCCTCCTTAAGGCCAATAAATCTCTATGTGGAAGAAGGGTTGGTGAATAGCATGGCATTTATTTATGTACCCAATGCTATGAATATTTTCAGATCACTTTTATGTAGGCAGTTATTCCCAGTTCTGAATGGCATTTTTTTTCTGCAATGAGATTTTAATCCCATTTTTGCCATGAAACATACTGTTCATTGTAGAAGTAGTATAAAATCATGATCAAAATGGAAACAGATAGAACACCAGGTTTTGAGAGGTATAAGGTTATATCATTATGTAATTATAAGTAGTATTTTGAAGATTATATTGGAGAAAACAGTTTCTCAAAGAAAAGTCAAGACAGCACTTTGAGTTAGAACATGTGCAAAAGATAGACTTGAGATAAAGTATTAAAAATCATGGGAAAAGAAGCTGACATAACAAAGCTTATGGCATGAGATGAAAAATGTATGAGAAAACCAGGAAGATATCAAGAATGGACCAGGCTTCCTTCCTTAGTAAGAGTGTTGAGAAAGAACTCAAAATTCCTACCTATTTATGGTGCTTAAATACTTCTACTAAATGGAGCAAAATTCCTCTTAGCACAGTTTTAACCATTCTTTAATATCTTTTTAATTTCTTCATGAAATTCTGATTTATAGAATACTTTTAGATATTATGTTTTTCATATATAAACTACTTGGACTAAGTAGAATATAACTGATAATTAGTGACAAAATATGAGGGCACAGAGTGGGCAAAACAATCAGAACAGCACATAATCCAGACTTTCATGTTAACAAAAAATTGATTTCTGTCTTGTTATGCTACTGCTATTGTTTGAATATTTATGCCTCCCCAAACTCATGTTGAAATTTCATTTCCAATATGGCAGTATTGAGAGGTGGGCCTTTAAGAGGTGACTGGGTAATGAGGGCTCTGTCTTCATGAATGGATTAATCTATTAATGGATTAATGGGTTAATAGATTAATGTATTATCATGGGAGAGAAATTGGTGGCTTTATAAGAAGAGGATTAGAGACCTGAGCTAGCACATTAGCATTCTTGGCTCCCTCACCATGTAATACTTTGTGCTGCTCGGGACTCTGAAGAGAGTCTCCATTAGCAAGAAGGCCCTCACCAGATGCAGCCTTCAACCTTGGACTTCCCAGTCTCCACAACTGTAAGAATAAATTCATTTTCTTTATATATTATCCAGTTTCTGGTATTCTATTCTAAGCAGTAGAAAACAAACTAAGACAGTTACATATTACACAAATCATTAATACCAAATTGGGTAGGAAAAATGGGGAAAGGAGGTAATTAGATGTCAGTGAACTATTTTTTGTGTAAGTGGCAAAATCCTCATTATTGTGCAGAAATCTCCCATCCCTGTATCTGTGGCCACAAGTTAGTATGGTCTGGTTCTAAACACTCAGCTCACAAGAAAGGGAAAGGTGGCCCTCCTGCTTCAGCTTGGCCCCTGAGCTCTTGGAAGTCTAGTCACCTGGCCCTTGAGTGAGTAACATCTTA
Source organism: Rhinopithecus bieti (assembly GCF_001698545.2). NCBI lineage: Eukaryota > Metazoa > Chordata > Mammalia > Primates > Cercopithecidae > Rhinopithecus > Rhinopithecus bieti. Next base: position 138,260 of record NW_016806874.1, on the reverse strand, counting down.
GTGCCCTAGATTTGACTCTATCACACATGCTGACTCTTTGTGCTGTAGCCATTCAGGTTTTCTACAGATGTGTGTAAATCATTTGTCATCTCTATAGCTGACAAGCCAAAAGGATCCTTCATGAGTCAACAATACTCATTTTTTTGAAGGGCAAATTTCCCTGGTCTCCCCACTGTCTTGACAAGGACAGCAGCGGACAGACCTGCTCCATGAATACTAACAGGGCTGTTGGCAGAGCTCAGATGCTCAGGGTCAGGGGCTCCCTACAACTGAAGAGCCACAGGAATTTAGACACTATCTCCTGGTAAGGCCTGAGTGACCTAGCAGGATGTAGCAGGGACATGAGGAATGCAAACTTAACATGGGTGTCAGTGAGCTGAAAGGGGTGGTATCCTAGGGCCTGGGACAGTTCAAACAAAACCCATGTTTGATGCTGTGGACAAAAAAGAAAATCATGAGAGGATATGAGTACATGAGGCACAAGAAAAGGGGAGTATGCAGGATTACAGCATATCCTTTTCAAAAATTCTGGGGCTGATTGCAATAAAGGGTTAAACTCCCTTAAGATTTGCTTTGGCTTTGACTGCCCACACTCCCAACCTCCCCTGCCACTTCCTCACATTTCTAAGACGTCCCTTGTGCCGAATTCTTATTCAACTTCAAACTGACAAACTGTTTTTAATCTTTTCCTTCCATCCAGCCTGGAGATTGGGAAGCAAAAATCAATACTGGTTGGCAGGTGATCAAGCTGCTTCATACTGGTGTGAGGAGAGAGCAGAGAGTGAGAGCAGAGGACAGGAGGAGGGAATGGGAGGGGAGCAGGAGGGGGCCTGCAGGGAGGGGAAGGAGTTTGACTAAGTACCATGAATTACTGGCTAGAGGTCCAAAGGCCTGAGATTTCTCTGGCCTTGAGCAGGGGAGCTTGGGAATGCCATTAGAACAATTAGGTCATGAGTTCACCGCTCTTGAGGTGCCTTTGGAGAGAGGCACAGAGAATTTCCCTGACACTTGAATGGGAGAGGGAGGGAGGGAAAAGAGACAGTGAGAGAGGGACTCAATCTTCCTGTAGCATCCTTTAAGTAGAGACTTGACAACCTCAGCACCACACAGCGAGGCTGATTTTGCTTTTAAAAAGAAAACAGCATAAACATCTTTCCCATTCAATTAAAAAAATAGTGTTTAAAAGATTTTAAAGGGACTTTCAAGTATAGGATGGCAGGGAAGGAGGTAATAGGGAATGATGTCCACCCAAGTATCCCTAAAACCCAATGAATGACCTGGGGTGATTTCATATTCATTTCCAGCCCAGGGGCACCGTGGTCCCTGGTTACTCAATTATTGACATTCTAAAATCTCTCCTAAGGCAGTCGATTCTCAATTAACTGTCCAGGAGTGAGGAAATTTGAAAATGTGGTCTTTTTATGAGAAACCTTCAAGTGCAAGGTTAAAGCCTGAGCCAGATTTGCCATATTTTCTGTTGCCACACCATCAAAATGGGGGATGCTATATGCTCCTATGACCTCAGACAAAATTCTGAGATTTTAACTCAAGGCTCTTCCCTAACATCTCCTTTCCCTACAATTTAGGCTGTTCTAGTATCTTTCTCAAATTAGGGGCAATATGGAGAGAAAGTCAACTATTGGCTTCTGGGTTCCTCCAAATAGCCTAGCATAGATTTTGTGGTTGGCACAATAGCTCAATGAAAAAAATTTTTCAATATTAAGAGCAAGAGTTTTGGCGTAATAGTGGTATAAATTCCTGATTAGTCTCCTGTCCCAGTTCCTCCAGGAGGAGAGGATATAAACTATTCCTAAGATGGGCCAAAGAGTTCTTGTCTCCCCTGGAGAAGGGAGAGCAGATCAGATCACCAAGAGGGCTATTAGTCATGTGGCTCCTGCACTGTGTCTCCTGCCAGCATTGAACCTCTGGGCCTGGATAGGTAGAAAATATAAACTCAAGTCACTGTGAAGGGTGTCTCAAAGCAGAAGAAAACAGTGCTTCACTTCCCTGTATGTGGCCTGTGGAGGTTTCACATCTGATATGGAAGTCTAAGGCCACCATGTTGCCAGAGAGGAAAAACAAAATAGGCTGACAGGTGTCTACAAGATGGGAAATTAGACAGGCTTATAAGGTAACTACCACAGTATAGTATGAGGAAAGCAGCATAGGTAAAGTTCTTAAGCCCACAAGGAGAGCTTGGGAAATCTGAGAGTGGGCCTGTACACCCAAAATGATCTTGACATTCAGAAACAGAGAATCGTATTACGTGAGCCTAGGAACCTGAGCATACACATGAGAAAAGGAGACATGAGTTTCATCTCATTGGAAGCCATAGAGGAGAGATAATGATGCCAATAACCCCTTTTTCCTTCCCACCCGCAAAGCTATTTTAGGATGATATCTAAATCCCTCTCCAACTTTCATGATATAGTTCAAACCTGAGAAGAAAACAAGGAGAAAAAGAATCATCAAGTAATTAAGTATGTACTCTTAAAGACCAATGAAAATCTGGAATTCACTCAGTTTATTTGAAAGCAAATGTTTTATTATTATTATCATTGTTTTAAAATCATTATTATTATTGCATCCGGCAGAGATGAAGTTTAAAATCATAAGTAAAAATAAATTGCAGAAAGCTTAAAATCTGTTTAGAATCACAGAATCTTTGTCTATGATTATGAACTTTGGCCTTGCTATATCTATAACTGAGGAAAACTTTAGTTTCGGTTCTTGAGTAATCCATATTGCAGAATTAGCTCTGATTCTAGGAAAATAAGCTCCCAGGAACACCGCCCATCTCTTTGCTTACAATGGCCCTTAATATCAAATGTGAACTTTGTGGAAGGTTGAATAAAATACCTTCCTAATTTCAGAGTTTGAGTTGAAGGTTTTGACCCTTCTTTTTGATTTTAAATTACCTTTTTTTCTTTTTTTGTAATTCTTAGAAAATTCACCTGGGATCCCAGTCATATGATAATTTTGTAGCCTTTTAGACTTCTGCTCAAGATAGTGAGGTTGTTTATTTATACTTTGATGGACTCTTCTATAAACGACAATAGTAGCAATGATTAAGGAAGTGTAACATAAACAATTAGATACAGGCAACCTCAGAAACAAGACCAACCATTCAGTGAACCAGCAACTGACCAGAAATACAGACAAGAAAATGAGTCTGAAGCCACATGACTACTAGGCTGTGGGTCTGGAAGCAGGTATTGTAGTCAGAAATTTGATATCTGTGAGGCAAAGTATTAAAAAGTTTGCTCTGCAGAGAGAAGAACTAGGGCCAGGCTCACTACTTGGGAGTAGGGAAATGGAAGGGTCACCCATTAATAAAAATTACCTGATTTTAAAATTTTTATTCAGGGAAAGTCTCACTTTGTTGCCCAGACTGGAGTGCAGTGGCACAATCATGGCTCACTATAGCCTCAACCTTCTGGGCTCAAAAGATCCTCTTGCCTCAGCTTCCTGAGTAGCTGGGACTACAGGTATGCACCCCCATGCGTGGCTAATTTAAAAAAAAATTGTTTGTAGAGATGAGATTTCACTGTGTTGCCCAGGCTGGTCTCAAATTCCTGGCTTCAAGTGATATTCCAGCCTCAGTGTCCCAAACTGTTGGAATTATAAGCATGAGCCACAGCACCCAGCCTGCTAATTTTTTTTTTTAAGTAATCTTGCTGGCTGAGTCTTTAGCTTATAAGCAGCTACAGGTCTAAAAAGGATATGAATAACAGACACCCTTAGGACCATAATTGAATCATGCTATTTGTATATTTTGTACTGAATCTATGATGCCCCACAAAACATCATTAGACAGGAGCACTGAGTTCACATTTTAAGACCTGGGTGGACTGGACACCTGTGGATTCTAGAGAGAGAAAATTATGAGTGGCAGGTAAAGTCATTGAGCCCAGAGGGAAGGGATTTTAAGAATGCAAGAGGGATTTTAAAAGACTACCATTGGAGGGCATGCCCAAGATGGCCGAATAGGAACAGTTCCAGCCTCCAGCTCCCAGTGTGAGCAACAAAGAAGACAGGTGATTTCTGCATTTTCAACTGAGGTACTGGGTTCATCTCACTGGGGCGTGTTTGACAGTTGGCGCTGGTCTGCAGGTGCAGCCCGACCAGCAAGAGCTGAAGCAGGGCAAGGCATCACCTCACCTGGGAAGTGCAAGGGGGAAGGGAATTCCTTTTCCTAGCCAAATGAAATTGAGACACACAATTCCTGGAAAATGGGGTAACTCCCACCCTAATACTGCACTTTACCAAGGGTCTTAGCAAATAGCACACCAGGAGATTACATCCCACACCTGGCCCAGAGGGTCCCATGCCCACGGAACCTCCCTCATTGCTAGCCCAGCAGTCGGAGATCTAACTGCAAGGCGGCAGCGAAGTTGGGGGAGGGGCGTCCACCATTGATGAGGCTTAAGTAGGTAAACAAAGCCACCTGGAAGCTCGAATTGCTTCAGAAGGCCAGCCTGCCTCTGTAGACTCCTCCTTTGGGGACAGGGCATAGCTAAAAAAAAGCAGCAGAAAGCTTGGCAGAGGTAAATGCCCCTGTCTGACAGCTTTGAAGAGAGCAGTGGATCTCCCAGCATGGAGGTTGAGATCTGAGAATGGACAGACTGCCTGCTCAAGTGGGTCCCTGACCCCTGAGTAGCCCAACTGGGAGACATCCCACACTAGGTGCAAACTGACACCTCACACCTCACATGGTGGGGTATACCCCTGAGACAAAGCTTCCAGAGCAAGAATCAGACAGCAACACTTGCTGTTCAGCAATATTCTATATTCTGCAGCCTCCGCTGCTGATACCCAGGCAAAAATGGTCTGGAGTGGACCTCAAGGAAACTACAGCTGAGGGTCCTGACTGTTAGAAGGAAAATTAACAAACAGAAAGGACACCCACACCAAAACCCCATCAGTACATCACCATCGTCAAAGACAAAAGGCAGATAAAACCACAAAGACGGGGGAAAAGCAGGGAAGAAAAGCTGGAAATTCAAAAAATCAGAGCGCATCTCCGCCTCCAGAGGAATGCAGCTCATCGCCAGCAACGGAACAAAGCTGGACAGAGAATGACTTTGACGAGTTGAGAAAAGAAGGCTTCAGTTGATCAAACTTCTCAGAGCTAAAGGAGGAACTATGTACCCAGTGCAAAGAAACTAAAAACCTTGAAAAAGAATGGAAGAATGGATAACTAGAATAATCAATGCAGAGAAAGACCTTAAAAGAGCTGGTAGAGATGAAAACCGTAACACGAGAAATACGTGAGAAATGCACAAGCTTCAGGAACTGACTCCATCAACTGGAAGAAAGAGTTTCAGTGATTGAAGATCAAATGAATGAAATGAAGCGAGAAGAGAAGTCTAGAGAAAAAAGAGGAAAAAGAAATGAACAAAGCCTCCAAGAAATATGGGATTATGTGAAAAGACAAAATCTACGTCTGATTGGTGTGCCTGAAAGTGACGGGGAAAATGGAACCAAGTTGGAAAACACTATTCAGGATACCATCCAGGAGAACTTCCCCAACCTAGTAAGGCAGGCCAACATTCAAATTCAGAAAATACAGAGAACGCCACAAAGATACTCCCCAAGAAGAGCAACTCCAAGACACATAATTGTCAGATTCACCAAAGTTGAAATGAAGGAAAAAATGGTAAGGGCAGCCAGAGAGAAAGGTCGGGTTACCCACAAAGGGAAGCCCATCAGATTAACAGCAGATCTCTTGGCAGAAACTCTCGAAGCTAGAAGAGAGTGGGGGCCAATATTCAACATTCTTAAAGAAAA
>NW_016806874.1:115731-129129 GCF_001698545.2 Rhinopithecus bieti | reverse complement strand
AGAAAACCTAGGTAATACCATTCAGGACATAGGCATGGGCAAGGACTTCATGTCTAAAACACCAAAAGCAACAGCAACAAAAGCCAAAATTGACACATGGGATCTAATTAAAGTAAAGAGATTCTGCACAGCAAAAGAAACTACCATCAGAGTGAACAGGCAACCTACAGAATGGGAGAAAATTTTTGCAATCTACTCATCTGACAAAGGGCTAATATCCAGAACCTATAAAGAACTCAATCAAATTTACAAGAAAAAAACAAACAACCCATCAAAACGTGGGCAAAGGATATGAACAGACACTTCTCAAAAGAAGACATTCATACAGCCAACAGACACATGAAAAAATGCTCATTATCACTTGCCATCAGAGAAATGCAAATCAAAACCACAATGAGATACCATCTCACACCTGTTGGAATGGCAATCATTAAAAAAATCAGGAAACAACAGGTGCTGGGGAGGATGTGGAGAAATAGGAACACTTTTACACTGTTGGTGGGACTGTAAACTAGTTCAACCATTGTGGAAAACAGTGTGGCAATTCCTCAAGGACCTAGAACTAGAAATACCCTTTGACCCAGCCATCCCACTACTGGGGATATACCCAAAGGATTATAAGTCATGCTGCTGTAAAGACATATGCACACGTATGTTTATTGCGGCACTATTCACAATAGCAAAGACTTGGAAGTAACCCACATGTCCATCAGTGACAGACTGGATTAAGAAAATGTGGCACATAAACACCATGGAATACTATGCAGCCATGAAAAAGGATGAGTTCATGTCCTTTGTAGGTACATGGAGGTAGCTGAAAACCATCATTCTCAGCAAACTATTACAAGAACAGAAAACCAAATTCCGCATGTTCTCACTCATAGGAGGGAATTGAACAATGAGATCACTTGGACACAGGAAGGGGATCATCACACACCGAGTCCTATTGTGGGGATGGGGTAGCGGGGAGGGATAGCATTAGGAGAGATACCTAATGTAGACGATGAGTTAATGGGTGCAGCACACCAACATGTCACATGTATACATATGTAACAAACCTGCACGTTGTACACATGTACCCTAGAACTTAAAGTATAATAACAACAACAACAACAACAACAAAAAAAAAAAAATGAAAAGGAGAAGGATGAGAAAAAAGAGGAGAAGGGCACGAAAGGGGGAGGAGGTAGAGCAGAACAGGGAGGGCAAAGAAGAAGGAGGAGGAGAAAGGGGAGGGAAGGGAGAGGATGAGGAAGAGGGAAAGGAGGAAGAAGGGGAGGAAGAGGGCAAGAAATAAGAAAAAGGAGGAGGGGAGGAGGAGGAAGAGGAGAGGAAAAGGAGGGCAAGAAAGAAGAAGAAAAAGGAGGAGGAGGAGGGAAGGAGGAAGAAAAAAAGGAAGAGGAAGGCAAGGAAGAAGGAGGAGGAGGAGCAAGAAAAACTTATGCCACCAAAGGTACTCATCTATTGCTGTTATTTTTCTTAGAAATCGAGGATATTCATATAGTTCTAAGTAAGATTTTATTTGGGACTATAAGAAGGTAGTTCTGCTGCTGAAAAGGTAGAAAATTGCTAGACGCAATGATTTCTGAAGATCTTTATAGCTTCAAAATTCAATGAATCATCATGATAACTAACTTTAGTTGCCTTTTACTTAGTATCTCCTACGGGCTGGACACCAAACTAAGTCCTTTTTATCCATTATTTAACCCAATCTTTATGGCAACTCTGCAAGGTATATATTTATTACTTTAGTTGTCTTTCCCATGGCTTGCAACTCTTAAGGAACCATAGTTTACAGCATGATCTGTAAGATCGAAAGCCCATGTTTTTTTCTTCTTACTATAGAATTCCATTAAGTGAAATTAAAATTATCTTTTTTTTTGAAATGGAGTCTGGTTCTGTCACCCAGGTTGGAGTGTAGTGGCCCCACGATCTCGGCTCACTGCAACCTCTGCCTCCCAGGTTCAAGCTATTCTCTTGCCTCAGCCTCCCAAGGTACTCATCACCACACCCGGCTAATTTTTGTATTTTTAGTGGAGATGGGGTTTCACCATGTTGGCCAGGCTGGTCTCAAACTCCTGACCTCAGGCTATCTACCCGCCTCAGCCTCTCAAAGTGCTGGGATTACGGGGATCAGCTACCACACCCAGCCAAAATTATCTTTAAGAAAATTACTTAGAATATTAACAGGGTGTGATAGGCAGAATAATGGCCCCCTAAGGATGTCCATATTCTAATCCCGGAACCTGTAAAAGGAGGCTTAAGTTGTATAATCTTAAACTGTGATTAAGAATCCTGAGATGGGGTTATCAGGCAGGCTCAAAGTAAACACAGTGTCCTTGTGAGGAAAGACGGGGCACAGAGAGTCAGAGAAGGGGATGTGATGATGAAAGCATAAAACCGGAGTGATGCAGCGTGAGAAAGACTCCACCTGCCATTGCTGCTTGAAGGCAGAAGAAGAGAACTGTGAGCCAAGGAATGAGGGCAGCCTCTAGAAGCTTGGAAAGGGCAAAGAAGCAGAATCTCCTCTCAGCCTCCAGAAAGAATGCAACTCTGCCAATACCTTGATTTTCAGTGGTGAGACCAGTTTGGACTTCTGACCTCCAGAACTGTAAGATAATAAATTTGTATTGTTCAACCCACTAAGTGATACATTTTGGGTATTTGTCCCCTCCAAATCTCATGTTAAAATGTGATCCCCAGTCTTGAAAGTGGGAACTAGTAGGAGGTGTTTGAGTTATGGGGGCAGATCTTTCATGAATAGATTAATGCAAAAGTGAGTCTGTTTTTCACGAGAACTGATTGTTGAAAAGAGCCTGGCACGTCCTTCCCCTATCTTGCTGCTTCTCTCACCATGCGATGCCTGCCTTCCTTCCCCTTCCATCATGAGTGGGAGCTTCCTAAGGCCCCCACCACACGCTGGTGCCATGCTTCTTATATGGCCTGCAGAACCATATGCCAAATAAAGCTCTTTTCTTAAAAACAAAAAAAGCAAGAGGAAGAAATTTCAAGAAAGCAGTAAGAGAAATTCCTAAGCAAAAATTATAAAACACAGTAAGAAGTCAAATTCCAAGGTAGCTCAGAACACCCAATGAAGCAAATTCCATAAGATTTTTGGAATAAAACTTTTAAATAAATGTTGTAGTACTCAGATGAATGAAGACACATCCATTAAAAAGAGAATATATTGAACAAGAGCTTATGAAACCGTGTTGTTTAATATAAAAATAACCAATTGAAAGTCATGTGATTAAAAGATTAATTATCAATTGCATTTATTTAGATAAAAATTCTATAGGCAGGAAACTTTAGTCAAGATGCAAAGAGAGAATTTATGTATTGAAGAACTGTACTGGGACTATATTACAGAGAAAAAAAGTAAAAAATACATACAAGAGCAATTGAAAGTCATGTAGGATAAATAGAGAGAGCCAATTCCGTTTAATCGTTCAGAGCAAGTTCAAGAGAAGAGAATGAACGAATGTTGTTGAACCAATATTTGAAAATATGAGAAGATATTTGCAATATATATATATCGAGAGAGAGAGAGAGACAAAATATGTATATACCAGAATGAAGAACTGAAATACATTAATAAGAAAAAGTTAAACTACCTAAGAAGAAAATGGGCAAAAGACTTAGTCTCTTTACCAAAGAGGATATCCAAATAGCCAATAAGCATATGAAAAAGTTCTCAATATTTGTACTCATCAGTTAAATGTAAATTAAAACCGTAATGAGATACAACAACACACAATCAGAGTTCCTAAAATTAAGTAGTCTGATATTGACAAGAGTTATGGTAGGTGTGGAGAAAGCAGACCACATTGCTACAGCGTTTGTAAATTAGTACATTCAACCTTGAAAAGTTTTTTGGCAATATACAATAAGTATAAATATATGCCTAACCTACGGATATATGCCTAAACCAGTTCTACATACCCAAGATAAATGCGTACATATGTATGCTAAAAGACTTTCACAGAAAGGTTTTTTTGCAACTTTATTCGTAACTCGCTAAAAAGCAGAAACAACCCAAATGTCCATCAACAGTAGAATGAATAAACTGTGGTATCTCCATACAAAATACTACACAGCAGTAACAAAGAACGAATTATGGCAACATGCAACAACATAAATGAACTTCACAGACTCACTGAAGAGTAAGAGAAGTAAGAAAAGGAAATACATAAAGAAGCCAAGACAATGGATATTGAACAGAAATGACAAAGATGCTAGAAATGAGTCCAAATGTATCGATAGTAATATTAAATGTAAGTGGACTAAAGTCAACTATTAAAGCATGCTTTATAAGTTTGGATAAAAAATACGCTTCTTATATGAGATATTAAAAAAATCACACAGAAAGATTAAAATTAGGCTCAGATTCAGTTTTTCCTGTAGGCCATTAGACTTCTGTGACTTTAGTAATCCAGGAACTCTGAGAAATCTTGGGCGCCAGTCTCTTTGAGGTTATCTTACTCCCAAAGATAAATTAAATCAAGAGAGAAGGAAACCCAGGAAATTATAACACCTAGCCCTCCCTTATATAGGTAACTCCTACCTAGATGTTTTCCTGAGCTTAAATTTCAGAGTTTTTACAAAATTACTTTTATTTTTATTTTTTTAGAGATGGGATCTCACTGTTGCACAGGTTGGAGTTCAGTGACTTGATTGTAGCTCACTGCAGCCTTGAACTACTGGGCTCAAAGGATCCTCCTGGCTCAGCCTCCTGAATAGCTGGGATTACAAATGTGAGCCACTATGCCTGACAAATCCGGGGGCTTTAATATAGGTTTAGCTGCCCCATGTTGTTGTCCAAACTGCTCTTGACTAAGTCTACATCAAAGATGGGGACTGATCTAAAAATGAGCTTATTTTTCATTTTCTCTCTTCTGAATCCTTCTCTTCCTGGAAATCTACCTGGATGACATCACATTTTATCTGAAAGTCATATTTTGCTCTCCTTCTCACTGATGTCACCCAGCTGATTGGTCACCAAGTTATGCTTGTTCTGAAGTTTTTGTTTGTTTATTTTTTCTTTCTATTGAGACAAGGTCTTACTCTGAGGCCCAGACTGGAGTGCAGTGGTGTAATTGTAACTCACTGCAGCCTTGACCTCCCAAGCTCAAGCAGTCCTCCCACCTCAGCCTCTAGAGTAACTGGAACAACAGGCATGTGCCACCATTCCTGACTAATTTTTAAATTTTTTGTAGAGACAAAGTCTCCCTACATGACAGGCTGATCTCAAATTCATGGACTCAAGCAATCCTCCCTTCTTGACTTCTCAAAGTGCTCGGATTATAGGCATGAGCCAGTGTGCTCAGCCTTATACTACTTTTAAAATGCTTCCTAAATCCATTGTTCTCTCCACAATCTACTGCTATTGTCTTTGTACACTCATCACCTCCCACCTGCACTACTGATCTAGGCCACTCCTGATGTTCATTGGCATGGGAGGTGCCTCCTTTCTGGCTCACCATTTGCCATATCCTCCAATCCCTCTGCCCCAGTCCGTGAGTTGTGGACTACCCCTCACTGACTCTTTTCTGTTGAGGGCCCTTCTCCAGGAGTCCTTTTTAGCAGGGCTCTTTCTTAAGTTGATTCGGACCAGCTCTTTACTAAAGGGTCTACACATCTTATACCCAGAAAGTAGACACTCTCACCTCATTGTTGATAGAAGTGCACCTGGCTTCTAGTGCAGCCATCTCTCTTATCTCTGTCTCTAAGCCAACATCACTTTCACCTTTAATCCTAGGTAGGTGAAAATTAGATACCCCAGATTTCAGGGGAAACATGTCAGACTCTCCAAGGGATACCCTGAATTTTCTTTTCTTACTAGGCTTAATGTAGGAGAAAAGTATCTCCACTCATCCCCCAAGGCTGATGGGGTAGGGCAGCAGGAATTGTGTAGCAAACTGACACTCTCTCCAAAGAATCATGTCTCCAGGACTCTTTTACTTCGGGTTACTTATTAGAGGGTAGTGTCAGCAATAAAGAGAGCGCTCTAATGAAAATTAAATCCCTAAGGGGAGAAATGTTCTGCCAGTTATTGTTTGTTGGTTATAAAGAAATATATTGAATACTGCTAAGCATCATATTTCTTAGTGTCCAGTGACCAAATGACATAGTTGAAATCTGTCTTTCAATCAGTGTATGTGAGCATTTTACAATCCAAAATTTGATGAACATATTTTCATTAATCTATCTGTTCATTTTTTCATTCATTTAAAAACTATTTATTGACCTCCTTCCATGTGCCAGGCACAAAGAGGGCTAAGATATTGTCTGTGTTATTGAGACATTCACTATGGTATGTGCCATTTTATGGGAGTTTGGAGAAAGAAGCACTCAATTCTTTTTGAAACAGATAGAAAGAATTTCATGGAGGAATGAAGATTTGAAATCTTTATGTCTTTATCTGAAAAACAAAACAAAACAAACCTTCTTGGATTCTAATTATTGCTGACTCTTTCCTTCAAACTTACTAACATTGAAAGTATACTCTTACCACCAGTTTATTCTTTTATTCACTAGTTAGGTTTCTGTTCCTTCTCTTCAATGATACTAGCAGAGGTCAGCAAAGTCCTCCTAATCTCCAAGTTGAATGGGTTTTTAATCATCATCTGATTTGGCCTTCCTCTGATAGTTGACAATATTATTTCCTCCTTGAAAATCTCTCCTCCTTTGATTTCTACAACATTTTTGTCTCTCAGTATTCTCCTCCTATTCCTTGTTATTTCTTAATTTCCTGAGTTGGATTCCCTTCTTGCTCTCATTCTTTAAATAGCAGTGATCTCCAGGTTTCTGCCCTGGTTCAGCTCTTCTTTGCATTTTATACTTAATCATTTTTATAGTCTCAACTACCATTACATAATGATGTGTCATATCTACATTTATAGTACACCCTTGTCTTATTTCCAGGCTAATACAGCTAACAACCTCCTGGAAATCTTCACCTGGATTTCTTGCAAGTATCTTAAAATAAAGGTATCTCAAATAGATCTCATCTCTATCTTTATCTCTAAACATGTTCTTCTTCTTATAATCCCTTTTCCCTGGATAGTACCTATCACTCACACCAAATCCTGTGAATCAACCTGAAAACTTTTCTCCCCTTTCACCTTCTAAATCCAATCACTCATCAAGTCTCAAAATTTTTCTCCTCATTTTTTCATCAGTATATTTTTTCCACCCTCTCTGCAACTCCCTCAGTTTAGGCTCTCATCATTTGCTGATGAAAACACAACTGAATTTTTACTTCCAATCCTGTTCCACTGTTGTTAAAAGTAATTGTTCTTAAACACAAACCTTATCATACTAATTGGTTGCTAAAAACCCCTTAAGTGTAATTCAGTAGTTTCAAGATAAAGTCCCAAATCCTCAGTATGTTATGCAAAGCTTTTCCTAAAATGGCCTCCGCTTTCTTCTCTAATTTTGTATTTTGGTATGCTGCACTTTTGCACAGTATTTAAAATGCTTTCAATTTGCATTACCTTGTCATGCTGTGTCATGAATAAGCATTTTTGCTCCTGCTGTCCTCTTTGCTCAGAATTACTTTTTTCCACCATCATCTCATCGATTAGCCTGGTGAGACATTATACCATTTTTAGGACTTTAATTCCAATGACACTTGTTTTTAGAGCTGTATCTGGCTCTCTCCAAGGCAGAAATAATCACAGAATCCTTTGTGTCTTTCTCTCCTCCATTTCCCTTTAGGTATACTTTTCTGACATCAAAATATCTTCTTTTCCCCATTTATGACATACTATATCTACCAATATGGTGGGCTTTTCCCCATTTATGACATACTATATCTACCAATATGGTGGGCAGAATCATGGCTCCCCAAAGATGTTCACATACCCAGCCCTGGAACCTTTGACTATGTTAGGTTACATGTCACTGAGGTAGTAAGTCTGCTGATCAGCTGACCTTAAAATACGGAGATGATCCTGGATTAGCCAAGTGAGCCCAGTGCAATCCCAAGGGTCCTAAAAGTAGAGAAAGAGGGTAGAAAAGTTAGAGTCAGAGAAGTAGATGTAACAAAGGGAGCAAGACCGGAGTGACGCCATGTGAGGACTAAATACACCCTTGCTGGCTTTGGAGATGAAAGGGGGCTATGAGCCTGGGAATGCAGGCAGCCTTGAGGATCTGGAAGAGGGAAGGACACGAATTCTACCTTGCACTTTCCAGAAGAGATACAGCCTGACCAACACCTTGATTTTAACCTGGTGAAACCCCGTTCAGACATCCAATCTCCAGAACTCTTAAGATAATAAATTTGTGTTACTTTGTGTTTGTGATGATTTGTTAGAGCAGCAATAGAAAACTAATATGCGCATCCCGGTGCAAGCTCCTTAAAGGTAGCTCTTTTGTGTCTGGTGTATGGTACACAATTAATATTTAATATTTTAGTGTTGAACAACTAAGCTTAAATCATGGTTACTGGGGGAATTCAAGGAGTTTGCCTACCATCTGTGCATGCACAAAGCTTTGATGCATAAAACTCCAATTATGTTACAACTAGTTATAACATAATGTAGTTGTATGGTATGCTCAGAGCTCTTGCCTTGTAGAAATAGGGGAAAAAATGGAATGTTTAAAATTAAGGCAGAACAGCTTGGTGTGGTGACAATGCATAAGAGATAGTCCATCCGTCACATGTATAGTTCTTAACTCTATTTCAGGAGAGAAGAAATACGCATTCGAAATGAAAATCAACATAAGAAAACACATAAAAAGAGCCCAGATGATGAAGGAATAATTTTACTCTGAGGTGGTCGAGGTAGACATTATAGAGGCAAATGAAAGTTGAGGCACATGAAGACATTATAAAGGCACATGAAGAAGATTGTCATTCTATACATATTTGCAGTTTCATTTTTGGCCTGGCAAGTAAAGTGAGATGAGAATGTTGTAGACTTAAAAGAGACCTGTATGTCTAAATGGGCAAATAAGTGGGCCAGTGAATGAATAAATATTGAAAAGAAAGCCAGATTTACATCCTGGGAATATGCGTTTGGGGGAAAAAAGGCTTAAAACATACTGAATAAAGATATTTTAGACAATTGTGACTATTCATTATGCCTAAACATTTTATCAAGTCTGAATTTGGAGAGAGCAATAAATAAAGAACTACATACATGCATTTTCACTTTGGCCCCTATCCCTTTACTAAACAGTTCTCTCAAAGGGCAACGATGTTTTTCTAATTTTTTCATCAAGTGGCCATTGCTCAGTCCTCAGACTAACTTCTCTGCAGCACGTGACACTGGACACTCACACCTCTTCATTTCTGTTCATATGGTGTCTGAAGTGTATCACACCAGCTGTTTATCCCTTTTCCATAGCAACCTTTCACTCTCACCCTTTATGGCTCAAAACTTGTGGGTACTTTTGGTGCTCTTTATGTACCTGGTAATGTTGGACTTTTTAGTACCTCAGTCAAAGGAAAGTGAAGGAAATATGGGTCCCTGGGGGAATAGAATGGGTGGAAAAGTAGAATCTACCCATCTTTGTAATTCTCTCCAAGATTACTGAGAACAAGCCCTGGCGCCAACTCCTTCAGGGTGCAGCCAGGGGAGCCGGCATCCATGCTGTGTTGGTGGAAAGAAAGGAGAGGAGCTGCTGCAGTATGGCCTGTGGGTGCGAGCAAAGGATTTATGAGTGTTTTTCATAAATCAGATGTGTGTCATGGGCAAGGAGAACTGGCTTAAGCCATTTAGTACTGGCCCAAGAAACTGCCTGGAAAGTTATTGGAACCTGGAGAGAGTCCTTGTGGAGTGGAGCAGCAGGTGCCTGGACTATTACAGTGCTTTGCTTATTTCTCAGAGCTACTTCATTTGGAAGGACCCACCAGAGGAGGCTCAGAGAAAAAAACTCCAAGTGGCTTCAAGAGAAGTAGACTGCTTCACACACCTGCCAGGACCCAGAAAACTCAAAGCCATATGACCATAGTTATTGCCAGGCAAAAAATGTTTGCTCTTCTCTTTCCTCTTCTGTGCTCGTGCCCCACTATTTACAGGTCAAACACAAGACCTAAAAAGTTTGGAAAGAGACTTTTGAGGAAAAGAAAATAAACAAGCCTTACTCCCTTCCTTGAAGACTGGCCTTGAACAGGTCATAGCTAAGGCTAGGAGAACTGAACTGTGCGCTGTGCCACATATTGACTGGGCATTCTAATTCCTGAATCAACACTGAGTGTGGCAATTTAAACTGGCCACAGGACTTAAATTGACTGTTACTAATGTTCACTTTAAGTCACTATCAATAATATCACAAAAGACCAGAAAATTCATGGACTAGCCAATGTTTTCATGCAAGGCAGAAAATAAATTTCTTCTATTGGATACATATGAAAAGGGCTGTGGGAGAAAGGAATAAAGTTAACATATGGGACCATCCCACTAGTTGTGTTGTGTTTCGTCTTTTGCTTTTGTTGCAAAAGCCATTGTTATTTAATGATTTCAGAAAGTTGTTTCTTTTCAAGTGACACTGAGGACACTGGCTTCAAAAAGAGCTCACAGGCCTTGCTCTATGTGCTTAAATGCCTAATAGAAGTATCACAACTCGTGTGTAAATAATGAGACCGCATCCCATGCCTTCTCAACCCTGCCTCTTTCCCTGCCATGAGAACACAGTGGAAGCCTATTGCAATCTGCAATACCTTGTGCATTAGACATGGGTTGGGTTGTTGAGATGTCACTATCTAATTCTCCAGAGCCTGGGACCAGAACACTTGCAAATACCAGAGCAAACCCTTTTTCAAGTATTCGAAAAATTTTTCAAAAAATGGGTGACCATTAAAAAAATCCTGTCGGGTTTCCCTATTTAATAAATGGTGCTGGGAAAACTGACTAGCCATATGCAGAAAACTGAAACTGGATCTCTTCCTTACACCTTAGACAAAAATTAACTCAAGATAGATTAAAGACTTAAATGTAAAATCTAAAATCATAAAAACCCTAGAAGAAAACCTAGGCAATATCATTCAGGACATAGGCATGGGCAAAGACTTCATGACTAAAACACCAAAACCAGTTGCAACAAAACCCAAAATTGACAAATGGGATCTAATTAAACTAAAGAGCATCTGCAAAGCAAAAGAAACTAGCATCAGAGAGAACAGGCAACCTACAGAACGGGAGAAAATTTTTGCAATCTATCCATCTGACAAAGGTCTAATATCCAGAATCTACAGAGAACTTAAACAAACATACAAGAAAAAAACAACCTCATCAAAAAGCGGGCAAAGGATCTGAACAGACACTTCTCAAATGAAGACATTTATGTGGCCAAGAAACATATGAAAAAAAGCTCATCATCACTGATCATTAGATAGATGCAAATCAAAACCACCATCTCATACTAGTTAGAATGGAGATTATTAAAAAGTCAGAAAACAGATGGTAGTGAGGCTGTTGAGAAAAGGAATGCTTATACACTGGTGGTGGGAGTGTAAATTAGTTCAACCATTGTGGAAGACAGTGTGGCGATTCCTCAAGGATCTAGAAGCAGAAATACCATTTGACCCAGCAATCCCATTACTGGGTATATACCCAAGGATTATAAATATTCTACGATAAAGACACAAGCACACGTATGTTTACTGCAGCACTACTTATAATAGCAAAGACTTGGAACCAACCCAAATGCCCATCAATGATAAGCTGGATAAAGAAAATGTGGCACATATATACCATGGAATACTATGCAGCCATAAAAAAGAATGAGTTCATGTCCTTTGCAGGGACATGGATGAGGCTGGAAGCCATCATTCTCAGCAAACTAACACAGGAACAGAAAACCAAACACCACATGTTTTCATTCATAAGTGGGAGTTGAACAATTAGAACACATGGACACAGGGAGGGGAACATCACACACTGGGTCCTATCACGGGGTGGGGGGCAAGGGGAGGGAGAGCATTAGGACAAATACCTAATGCATGTGGGGCTTAAAACCTAGATGATGGGTTGATAAGTGCAGCAAACCAGGATGGCACATTAATGCCTATGTAACCAGCCTGCACATTCTACACATGTATTCCAGAACTTGAAGTAAAGTAAAAACAAACAAACAAAAAATAAAACAGAAAATAAAACATCCTTTCAGAGTTATCTTGTTTAGATACTTGTGTATAGTCAGAAAAATAATTCTCTAAGGAAAAATTTTTCCATTTGTTCAACAAACATAGATACGACTTTTTCTGTGTTAGGCCCTATATTAAGCAATAGTAGTTTAGGGTGAAAAATATAGGCATGTTTCCGGTTTCCACCAGAGTTATAGTTAATAAGAGAGGCCTTTATTAAACAAATAAGCAAAAGGACTTACAAATGTTGTTAAATCCTAGGAAGGAAAGAACAGAGGTCTTTGAAATAATAACAAGAGAAAACAAATTTTGATTAACATAAAAACCACATTATAAATAAAATCAGTCTTGGGCTCTGCAGGTGGGTTTTTAAATTGGCACAATAACTTTGGAGAGCAATTCAGCCCATATGTATTAAGAATCTTAAAAAAATTTTCAGATACTTTGACATAGTGATTCAGTTATAGAAACTTATCCTAAGAAAATGATTTGAAATGGGACTAAAAACTTATATGCCTGTATATTCATTGCATCATTATTTAAAGTGATGAACAATTCAAAATGATCTAATTTAATAACAAAAGAGGAATAGTAACATACATTAGGGTAAATTCAACAATGGAAAATCATGCAGTCTTTTATACAACATACTCATGATTTATTAAATGGATACACAGTTCTGTACATGCAAAGTATAATTCTAATTTTAGAAACAAAAAATGAGAAAATATGTCATTTAGTGATGACATAGTGTGTGTAAGACCTAGAAACTAGGTCAAATAAAAGATGACCTTTTCCTTCTCTATACTTTTCTGCATTTTCTATGATGAAGATGTATTCTTCCAGCAGGAAGAAAAAATGGAATAAATTAATAAAGCAAAAAAAAATTTTTAAAAGACTGAAGGACAGCCAGGTGCAGTGGCTCACGTCTGTAATCCCAGTACTTTGGGAGGCCCAGGCGGGCAGATCACGAGGTCAGGAGATCGAGACCATCCTGGCTAACACGGTGAAACCCCGTCTCTACTAAAAACACAAAAAATGAGCCGGGTGTTGTGGCGGGTGCCTGTAGTCCCAGCTACTCGGGAGGCTGAGGCAGGAGAATGTTGTGAACCCGGGAGGCAGAGCTTGCAGTGAGCCGTGATCAGGCCACTGCACTTCAGCCTGGGCAAGAGAGTGAGACTCTGTCTCAAAATAAATAAAAATAAAAATAAAAAATAAAAGACTGAAGGACAGCAACTATATAAGCTATGAGCATCTCTAGGCTGAATGTTTAATGTATATTTTTATTTAATTTAAAAATTTTT
>NW_016806874.1:112998-115627 GCF_001698545.2 Rhinopithecus bieti | reverse complement strand
TCTTTAAGTTTATATTTTAGTGAATGAAATGAGTAAAATTGTGTAATATTGACTACCGCAATTTGCCATAGAGTAAGTCCTCTTTAAAGTTTTTCTCCTTCTTCCTCTTATTCCCTAGCTTCTCCTATTGTAGCAGTTCTTCTGCAATGGAAAAAAAAATCAGTTGTTCAGTTGTACCTGGCTAAATTTCAAACAATAATATAAAAGCTAACATGCTTAACTAAATTTCATGGGTATTACTTGACAGGATTTATAATCCCATTATCTAACATTAATATTTTTAATGACCATACATTGATAGAATTCCAGTTTCAATGTTTTCTGGAAAAGAAAACTTGCTGAGTTGTAGCAAATGTGTCCAGTGACTATTTCTGGATACACAAATGATATGCCATTTATGTTGACAAGGTAATGGAAGCTGAACTTACCTCCATTTTTGCAGTCCCTTACATCCCTTGAAGATGCTATCTTCTATTTTAGTTGTACCCTTACTGATGAGCCAGCCGTAGTGCAGAACAGAGAAATTATTACAGTGGAGCTGTAGAAACCAGTGAGTTCCTAAAGTTTAAAGCAGGCCCACAATTATTCTCAGTAGTTAAGCACTCTTTCCCCTAAAGAGTCATTGTATATTCAGCTTAAATATTAGCTCACTTTCTATAATGGCAGTACTCTTAAAAAGATTTTATAGAAGTACACTTGGGAAGCTAGTTATTTAATGTTACCCTATGGTGAATTCTTTATTAAAATAAATACTCGTTACCAAATTTACCTTTTCTTATATGGGGTTTTGTTTAATGAGCCACATACACATTGATTCTTGTTGAATGAAAAGACATTATTTCACAGGCCAGCAGAATTTTCTAAAGGGAGGCAATTCCTTCAGTCTAGGCTTGTCAGTCTCCCTTTTTATCATCCTGGTACTTGAATAGTAATGGATTGGGCCTGGATAGGGAGGGGCAGGATCAAGAATTGACTTACAACATACCGCATATCTAGGCAGTCCAGTCCTATCCAGTCCTATCTAGGCCACTGCGGCCAGAGGCTGGTAAGTAGTGTCATTCTAAACAGGGAACAAAGTTAAGCTTCTGTGAGGTCAGGGAGTCAGCAGGAGAGCCACCAGTGGGAGGGCAACTGACCTTTTCCCAGAGCTAGGGGTAAAGGTTGCTCTAGATGTGTTTTTACTGCCTTTTGACTGCCAACACCCCAAAATTTCCAACTGTTACTTCTTAACAATATTAAGTCATGGATTTCTTTATGATGCAGTGATATGCTGGTAAGTATTAAACAGGCTGCTGGGAAGAAGTGTGTAGGTATGTGTAAAAGAAGCTCTTATTTGTGGCTTTTGCTGATTTCCGTGGTGTAAATATTCTTACCATAGCTGATTTTAGGCTACCAGTGTGAAGTTATTGAACAGAGAGTTGGGAAGAGATGGGAAAAATCAGCTCATACCAGCCAGTATGAGCTAGCTCTGCTCCATCATACTCTGCTATAGTTTGATTTGCTTGGGCCCTCCAAATCTCATGTTGAAATCTTATCCCCAGTGCTACAGGGGGGCCTAATGGGAGGCGTTTGAGTCATGGGAAGGATCCCTCATGAATGGGTTGGTGCCACCCTTGAGGTAGTAAGTTCTCACCCTACTATTTCCCTCGAGAGCTAGTTGTTAAAGCCTGGAATCTCCTCCCTACCACTTTCTCTCTTACAATGTGATCTACATACACCAGCTCCCCTTCACCTACTGCCATGAGTGAAAGTAGCCTGAAGCCCTCACCAGAAGCAGATGTTGGCACCACGCTTCTTGTACAGCCTGCAGAACTATGAGCCAAATAAACCTCTTTTCTTTATAATGTATTTGCCTTGAGTATCCCTTTGTAGCAATACAAACAGGTTAAGACATGTCCCCCTTTTCTTGCTTGGGACCGTGTCACATGCTCTAAAAACTTCTTTCAAACTTTTATTTTTCTTTTAACCTCTGTTTCAACATACTTATTGACTTTTTTCTTCTTTTTCTTCTCTTTCTTTCTCTCTCTCTCTCTCCCCTCCCTGTCTCTCTCTCTCTCTTTCTTTCTTCCTATTCCCAGTTATCTACAGATGTTTTTCCAGTATCATGGCAGGGTTATTTGGCAAGTAGTTTTTTCCACCAGGTTTTGTTTTAACACATTTTATTTTTCTAAAAGAATGAGTTTTCATACTCCTGTATTTTTTTGATACAGAAACTTTTTCCTGCTGACATGTTTTCTCAGTCCCTAAGTGATGTTAGAGCAAAGTTACTTTTCTATTCCTTTCCACAGTATGTAAATATTTTTCTTTCCTATTTTGATTTATATTCCATGTACTATCATAGGCAATCAATTAATCCTCCAATATTTATTAGGCACGGGATGGATACTGTGAAAACTACAACCGATGATGAGAAGAGACTTCTGGCTTAAAACGTAATTGGCAAGAAAAGAATAACATACAGTAAAAAGTAGAGAACTTTATAGGACCAAATATAAATAAGGGCTAAATTACATGATTGTGAATAGAAATTTCAAACTGAAAGTCCTCAGAAATGTTTTGTTTGACCTGTACAGTGTGTGTGTGTGTTTCTTTCTTTCTTTCCTTCCTTCCTTCCTTCCTTCCTTCCTTC
>NW_016806874.1:101396-109818 GCF_001698545.2 Rhinopithecus bieti | reverse complement strand
TTTTTTTTTTTTTTTTTTTTTTTTTTGCTTTTCATTTGCTTGGTAGATCTTCCTCCAGCCTTTTATTTTGAGCCTATGTGTGTCTCTGCATGTGAGATTGGTCTCCTGAATACAGCACACTGATGGGTTTTGACTCTTTATCTAATTTGTCAGTCTGTGTCTTTTAACTGGGGAATTTAGCCCATTTACGTTTAAGGTTAATATGGTTGTATGTGAATTTGACCCTGTCATTATGATGTTAGCTGGTTATCTTGCCCATTAATTGATGCAGTTTCTTCATAGCATTGATGGTGGTTAGAATTAGGCATGTTTTTGCAGTGGCTGGTACCAGTTGTTCCTTTCCATGTTTAGTGCTTCCTTCAGGAACTTTTGTAAGGCAGGCCTGGTGGTAACAAAATCTCTCAGTATTTGTTTTTCTTTAGAGGATTTTATTTATCCTTCACTTATGAAGTTTAGTTTGGCTGGATATGAGATTCTGGGTTGAAAATTCTTTTCTTTAAGAATGTTGAATATTGCTCCCCACTCTCTTCTGGCTTATAGGGTTTCTGCTGAAAGATCCCCTGTTAGTCTGATGGCTTCCCTTTGTGGGTAACCCGACTTTTCTCTCTGGCTGCACTTAACATTTTTTCCTTCATTTCAACCTTGGTGAATCTGACAATTATGTGTCTTTGGTTGCTCTTCTGGAGGAGTATCTTTGTAGTTTTCTCTGTGTTTCCTGAATTTGAATGTTGGCCTGTCTTGCTCAGTTGGGGAAGTTCTCCTGGATAATATCCTGAAGAGTGTTTTCCCGATTGGTTCCATTGTCCCCGTCACTTTCAGGCACAATAATCAAACATAGATTTGGTCTTTTCACATAGCCCCATATTTCTTGGATTCTTTGTTCATTTTGTTCTTACTCTTTTTTCTTTAAACTTATCTTCTCACGTTGTTTCATTAATTTGATCATCAATCACTGATACCCTTTCTTCCACTTGATTGAATCCACTATTGAAGCTTGTGCACACATCACAAAGTTGTTGTGCCATGGTTTTCAGCTCCATCAGGTCATTTAAAGTCTTCTCTATACTGTTTATTCTAGTTAGCCATTTGCCTAACCTTTTTTTAAGGTTTTTAGATTCCTTGCAATGGGTTAGAACATGCTCCTTTAGCTTAGAGAAGTTTGTTATTACCGACCTTCTGAAGCTGACTTCTGTCAACTCATCAAAGTCATTCTCCATCCAGCTTTGTTCCATTGCTGGCTAGGAGCTGCAATCCTTTGGAGGAGAAGAGGTGCTCTGGTTTTTAGAATTTTCAACTGTTCTGCTCTGGTTTCTCCCCATCTTTGTGGTTTTGCCTACCTTTGGTCTTTGATGTTGGTGACCTAGAGATGGGGTTTTGGTGTGGATGTCCTTTTTGTTGATGTTGATCCTATTCCTTTCTGCTTGTTAGTTTTCCTTCTAACAGTCAGGTCCAGCAGCTGCAGGTCTGTTGGAGTTTGCTGGAGGTCCACTCCAGATCCTGTTTGCCTGAGTATCACCAGTGGGGGCTGCCAAACAGCAAATATTGCAGAACAGCAAATATTGCTGCCTGATCCTCCCTCTGGAAGCTTTGTCCCAGAGGGTCACCCATGTATGTGGTGTCTGTCGGCCGCTACTGGGAGATGTCTCCCAGTTAGCCTACACAGAGGTCAGGTACCCACTTGAGGAATCAGCCTGTCTGTTCTCAGAGCTCAAACAGTGTTCTGGGAGAAACTCTGCTCTTGGCCTGTACAATGTTTCATAAAGTTTTCAATCAGTTCCAACATAGTGATTTCACTCAAAATTTAGACATCATACTTTGACTGGAAGAATAAGATGATCTGAGAGCCCTAGGTTTACACTGGAATAAGGTAGCAATGCCTTAAGCCCATCACCATCCCTAACCCCATTGTTCTGTATCTGTAAACTTATCTTGTCTCAGTATCTAGGCTAACTCTTCCTATCCTTGAAAGGGATTTATGAAATCTTTGTTCAAACTCTGTGTAACTCAGCATCAAGCCAAATCTGCTGCTCTGGTTCAAGAGTGCACCATAATCCTAGAAACCTGGCCTCTTTTTTTTTTCTTTAATTGAGAATAAGTCCTCAATGTCTGTCACTTTTCATATCTAGCCAGGCTAGTCTCTTTTCACCATGTTCCCTTTGTTGTGGTGGTACCTGAAACCCATATCTTGGTAGACAGCAGGGACCTAACAGTTTATAGTGTTGCTATGGAGTCATTGGCTGGATGGGGCAACCTCCCATCCCTGGTTCAACCTCCTAATAACAATGACTTGTCAGAACCATAACAAATGACATCATTCTAGAATCTGCTTCTGCTATGTATCAGTGTACAACTTTTTTTTTTTTATCATGGATAACTCCCACCCACCTACATATCTACTGTTTCCCAGTGAGCATTGTGTCTTAATTGCAGGTCCTGGTCCTCCTCTATGTTCCCCATCCTACCACAGAAAACTTGTGAGTTCTGACCATCTGATGAAAGAGCAAAATTGGTCTGAATGGGGTTGAACTTGAGTTTTGTAGAAATAGGTTTGACACAGTTTAGTTGGGTCAAGATTAAGAAGGGGTACTAACAACTTCTCAAGAAAAATACTAAATATGATTCTGACACTCTTTATTAGAAAAATCAAAATAAGGAGATGCTTTAAAACAGAAAAGTGATTTTTCAGCATAAAACATAATTCTAGTTCATTTATAACAAGGTCTTTGTTTTCATCTTGTAAAATAATTTCCTCATGTTCTTTTCTTCATCCCCCACTAGTTGCTGTTGAATTTGCAATCTCTGACACTTGTTCATTATTTGCAACTTTTGTCATTGCTAATGGGAGATGAGAAAAGGAAAAGAGTGAGAAAATTTTGCTGCTTTTAATATATATTATTATGAATATTCTTCTAAAAATATACCAACATTCCATCTACAATTCATAATTTTTTCCCTTTTATACTTTATAGCTTCTCTTATTCCTTCGACTACCCCTTCTCTTCTTTTTTTCTCTTTCCTTTCCTTACTTTTAATCTTCTCATTCTCCTCCACTACCCCCTTCTTTTTTTCCTTGATCTCTGTTGCCTTTTTTCTATACTTCATAGGTATAAAACAGGAACATCATCACATCAGAGTCCACTAAGTAACACTCAGGCAACATGACTATTGGAAGTCATATGGTTCTGCAAGAAATCTCAAATGGTGAGGTGGTGCATCTAGCACATATATTTGTCAGAAGCAGCACATAGTGGCCTTGGTGAACTATTCACCTTATTCTTATTCAGCATAAGACAATGAGTATTATCATTAATACAAGTAAATAATTTCATGCATGCAAAAAGGCACAAATTCCTTTGGGGCAAATGTTTTGCCCAATAAAACATTTCTTTATTAATATTTTGGTTCTGAGGAATGGTTAGAATTTCTATATTCAGGAAAGATCACAGGAGAACTAATGATTGCATAGGAGGAAGTATATGTGAACTAGATCCAATAGAAGTTATGTCCTTGGAAGAAAGTCATGGAGAAACTTACCAGCATTGTATGCTACTTAATATTCTTTCTCAATGAACCCCTGAGGATCAGATATAGAGTAGCAAAGAGGAGAGAATTCAGAATAAAGGGAATGATTTGTGAATTGAAGCAGCTAACTAAAGGAATGATGAGCCTGCTCATTCAAGTCATGATGAAGAGTAGAATATTCTCTGCTTTAGAAAATGCAAATTAACAAAGAACACAATGAGGTAGAAAGTCAACTTCAGATATTTGGCAACCGTTATGCCTGATACTTATTCTAACATGTTTTTATATTACTTCATACTTTTGAAATATATACTACCATTCTTCAAGCAAACATTTTAGGTAAGAGGACATTCTATGTCCTTTTTATAGATCCAGAAACTGAGACCTGAAGAAGATAAGTGTCTTCCTCAGGAACAAGTAAGTGATGAGTGTGAAGTGGAGAAGAAAATCTAGGTCTACTGGCTTTACATGTTTCTATGTGCCTTTCCTGATTCTATGGATAAATAGTGAAGATTAGTTGAATATTGAAATCCAAAGTGCTAAGGGATTGGGATGGGTAAAGTACATAGCAATTATATAATATAATGGGAAAAATATGTTAACCTTCTGACATTGCTTTTCTATTGAATCCTATTCAAGCCTAAGACAACACAGAGCTTGGGTCATTTGAAGCTGAAATTGAAAAGATGCTGTGAGGCCCAGGCCGCCTCTGAGAATAACGGAAGATAGACTGGGTGATCTGTTAAATGTGACTGGCTCAAGTCTAGAGAATTCAAATGGCTCTTGTTGTACTCATTAGAAACAGGTTTGCTTAACAGTCTCTAGAGTTCTCTGAGAATGGAGCTGACATTTGCAAATGATAGGCTTAGAAACTTTCTTCCCTCCACAATTCCCCTTTTCTATTGTTCCTTTTCCTTCGAGCTTTCCTTCTGGACGTTGGTAAATCTCCAGGAAATGCACTTGTGTTTTCTGTTGTCACATCTCATCAGTGCTCTGCTGGGGAGGGGCTGGCGGAGGGAGGCAGGAGAACCAGGAAGAAAGAGAGAATGCCCTGGGCTGAAATGGCAGCAGCATGCAAATGAATGCCAACTCTGTGAACATTTCCTGAGCAGTCACATTTTATTACAACCAAATTATGGGATGCGATTCCTAGAAAATGGCAAAAGAGGGACAAAAAAAAAAAAAAAAAAAATAAGAAAAGGTGATCAGGCATAATTTATTTTTTAAAAATTAAGGCATTCAAATGGTAAGGGTACCTATCATTCAGTTTATATCCTTTAATAAATACATACATTTTTCCTGACTATACTTAACACCCTAGATAGGAAATAGAAGAGTGTGTGTGTCCATCTTAATTCTTATATCTTCATACAAATCTTTTGCCTTATTACCATCTTGGTTCTATTGTAAATCTTCAGATTTGACCTGGGCAACCAACTCCTCCAAAATGCTTCAGTTCAGAAAGGCAATCCTCAACATTAGCACATTTAACTGCGAACAAACTAAGGCATCTGTCAATGACTAGACTCACCCTGATGCCCATTTTAAAATACATATCCCTGGGAATCACTCTTTTGAAATTTTGATTTGCAGGTCAGGGATAGGAAATTCTGATGCACAGCCAGATTTGGAACCAGAAATAAAGCACATGGTTCAAGTAATGCCAAACTGGTAAAGGCAATTCATTACTTTAATAGTCTTATGATAACTCTAGCTTTTTGAAGGATTAAATTTGGGACAAAAAGTGAGGTCTAAATCACACGTCTGTCAGATAAGAAATATTTCAGTCTATAGGAGAATGAGGAGATATATTATTTTACAGAGG
Source organism: Rhinopithecus bieti (assembly GCF_001698545.2). Taxonomy (NCBI): domain Eukaryota; kingdom Metazoa; phylum Chordata; class Mammalia; order Primates; family Cercopithecidae; genus Rhinopithecus; species Rhinopithecus bieti. The sequence continues at coordinate 104,471 of NW_016806874.1, read as the reverse complement.
TACTGAGAAGCTCAATCAAAACTGATTGAGATGTGGTTCCTGCCTTTCGTATGCTCTCAGTCTGCTGAGAAAAAATAGCAGATAAACAAGTAAGTGGTATACAATATAGTGTATGTAAGATTTGTTGTAGAAACAAAGAACTACAGGAACAGAGAAGGGACAAAAACAGGCTCAGCAGGAGGCAGAGGTGGAAGACTTCATGGGGAAAATGATGCTTTTGTTGAATATAAAATGATGCAAAGAATTTAATGAAGTCAAGGTATCTAAAATATACCTTTTCAAATACAAGAAAAAGGACATGGAAATGTTTAGGCTTTTGAAAGTTCATGAGAGAATAATCCGCATAAAAACCAGTGGTCCAGTTTGTGCATGGTACAATATTCAAAATAAACCAAAACAAAAGAATCTCACAACCGAAAGTGATTTAAAAATAATTCAAATTTAATTGCATATCCTGAAATTTTTCATGTAAACCAAACCAAGTGAAGTTAATCATTATAGTTGTTACATGTACCTTCCTTTCCTTCATGTGTCAACTCCTGGCAACTGAGATCTTCTTCCCTGATCCAATCTCCTACTTCCTGCCTTGTCACCCCTTATCCTTGTTAACATTTTTCAACCTTAATTCTTTCAGCTAACTATATTTAAACTAGTTATTCTCCAAACTCCACGTTTATACACTCCTTGAGTTGAGGATACAAAGTTGAAAAACTAGGAAGGTGAAAGTGGCTCAAGTTTATAGAGTGGAGTACCAGAGAAGAAAGAGCTGCACAGAGAGACCTCAGGAGATCTGCAAGGATAAGTTACCATTCAGTATTCAGCTGAGCACTGACCAACATATATATGTGAGAAAACTATCAAAGATTGGGGAAAGAGCCACCTGAAAGAATTAAAGGTAACATGCCTGACGCTCACCCAGATCCAGGAAACACGCTTGCTCCAGTAAGACTAGTAGACTTTATGAATGTGAAGGATCGGGTAGAATACACAGAACAATATTGCCTCAATAGTGCAAGAATAAGTATTCCTAGATTAAGCACAATCCTGGTACTCCTTACCAAATCTTAGAAGCAAGGCACAAAAGACTTAATTGCTTCCAAATCACAGAACAAATCTCAAGGATATTCATAAGAAAACAAAAAACATCTGAATGCAAGAAGGTAAAATACATGATGGATGACATTCAATAAAAAATTACTAGGTGCTATAGCCTGAATATTTGTGTCTTCCCAAAATTCATATGTTGAAATCTTAACCCCCGATGTGATGGTATTAGGATGTGGGACCATTTGGGAGGTAATTAGGTCATGAGGGCAGAGCCCTCAAAAATGGAATTGGTGTTTTAGTAAAAGGAGTTCAGAGAGCTGTCTTGCCTCTTCCACTATGTGAAGAAGACATAGTGAGCAGGCACCATGTATGAGAAAGTGGGCCCTCACCAGATACCAAATTTGGTTGTCACCTTGATTTTGGATTTACCAGCCTCTAGAACTGTGAGGAATAAATTGCTGTTATAGAAGTTATCCAGTTTATGGTATTTTGCTACATCAGCCCAAATATATTAATTAGACATATGAAGAGGGAAGAAAGTACTATGTACTTTAGAAAAAAAGTACTACTTTTAGATAAAAACTAAATCTGTCAAAATCAGTGCAGAGTTGACATAGATGTTAAAATTAGCAGACAAGTATATCAAAATGATTATTATTACTGCATTTAGATATACACAATCTGAAATAGAGACATGGAAGATATAAAAAATAACCAAATCAAAATTTTAGAGCTAAAACTATTATGTCTGAAGTTTTATATAATGTGTAATATATATGTATATATACATATATGTATATATATACACACACAAACATATACATACACTGAAGGTCTTAACAATAGATTAGAGAGAAGGAAAGATTAGTGAACATAACAATATAGTAATAGAAACTTTTTGAAATTAAATACAGGAAGGAAAAACAAAAATACCATTAAAAGAACACTAGAGAGCTGTGGAAAAGCTGTTCAGAAACCTAATATACATGTAAATGAAACTGTTGGAGGAGTGGGGCTTTGGAAAAAGTATTTGAAAAAATAATAGCCAAAATTTTGTGAAACTTAATAAAATCTATAATCACATATCAAAGAAGCATAATAACCCCAAGCATAAGAGACATGAAGAAAATTACACCAAAGCCCAACATAATCAATTTGCTAACACCATATTACATACAAAGAATGAAAGATTAATGTAGCAGAAGACTTTTTTTTTGTCAGAAACAGTGGAAGCAAGAAAACAGTAGACCAATGTGTTTAAAATACTGAAAAAAAAAAGATGTCACTCAAGAATGCTATATTCAGTGAAAATATATTTCACATTTGAAGGCAAAATACTTTTTTCAGACACACAGTAGTTGAAAGTATTTATCATCAGCATATTCATTGTACAAGAGATATTACAGGAAGTTTTTAGGGAAAAGGAAAATGACACCAGATGACAATTTCAACCATAACAAAGAAATGAACACTAGAGACAACTACAACATGGATAAATATATAAGAGCTTTTTCTTATCATTTAAATCTGTGAACCTAAATTAACATTTAAACAAAAATAATATTAATGTAGTGTGGGCTTTATAACATATGTGAAAGCAAAATGTATGATAATAACAGCCTAAAGGACTAAAAGGGAGAAATGTAAGTATACTACTATAAGGTTCATACATTATATGTGAAGCAGTATACTATCGCTTGTACATATACTACAATAAGTTAAAGATGTACATTATAGGCCGGGCACGGTGGCTCATGCCTGTAATCCTAGCACTTTGGGAGGCTGAGGCGGGCAGATCACCTGAGGTCGAGAGTTTGAGATCAGCCTGACCAACACGGAGAAACTCCGTCTCAACTAAAAATACAAAAATTAGCTGGGCGTGGTGGTGCATGCCTGTAATCCCACCTACTTGGGAGGCTGAGGCAGAAGAATTGCTTGAACCTGGGAGGCGGAGGTTGCAGTGAGCTGAGATCCTGCCATTGCACTCCAGCCTGGGTAACAACAGCGAAACTCTGTCTCAAAAAAAAA
>NW_016806874.1:72824-100366 GCF_001698545.2 Rhinopithecus bieti | reverse complement strand
AAAAAAAAAAAAAAAAAAAAAAAAAAAAAAAAAAAAAAAAAGATATACCTTACACACTCTGAAGCACCTTTTAAAATTATGTGGTAGAAATTTATAACTAAAAATCCAACAAAAGAGAAAAAATAAACTAAAACCAGTTAATTCAAAGGCAACCACCCTGAATTACTACTATTTTCCTGATAGAATGGCTATAATTAAAAAGAATGACCATATGACATGTTGGCAAAGCTGTAGAGCAACTGGAATTCTCATGCACTGCTGGTGGAAATCCAAAATGGTACAATCACTTTGGAAAACATTAGGAAAGTTAAGCAAAATGTACCATATATCCTAGCTGTTTTATTCCTATGCATTTACCCCAAATAAATGAAAGCTTATATCTATAAAAGACTTGTACAGATTTTCATAGCAGTCTTACATTAGCCTCAAACTGGAAACATCCCAGTTGGCCATCAACAGGTGAGTATTGTGGTATACCTATGCAATGGAATATTAGCAGTAAAAACAATGAACTGTTGGCACGTTGTACAACATGGATGAATATCAAGATAATTACTCTGAGTTAAAGAAGCCAAACACAAAGAGGACATACTCTATAATTACATTTTATATAATTCTAGAGAACTAAAGATATTTTGTGTTAGAAAGTGGATAAAGAGTTTCCTGGTGGATGAGAACGTGAGAATGAAGGAATGGTAGACAGCAGCAGGCAGGAGGGATTCCAAATGACATGAGGAAACTTTTGGTCTGGTGGATGTATTCACTGTCTTGACTTAATAATGGTTTTATGGTTATATACATATGTCAAAGCTCATCAAATTATACATTTTTAATATGTGCAGTTTATTGTATGTAAGTTATATGACAAAGAAGGAGAGAGTGAGAGAGACAGACCAAATTCAAAATTCTTTTTGGTGAGGTAAAGCCAAATGTAAGAATTTGCTCACATGAATAGGTGCTGTCCCTGCCACATGTAAATTTCATTGTACATTATATTAACGGCTTTCTAGTAATATAGATTTTCCAGGGAGACTTCTGCACATCTGCTGACCCAAGGCTTTCACACAATCAAATGTAGAAGTCAACCCAAACAAACACAATTCAAAAGTTGAATAAAATAATGTCACCTTTCTTTCAAACCCCTATATTTCATACTTCATTAAAATTATAGGCATGCCATTGATTATAAAACCATGAAGTGTCTATTATATTAAGCATGCTAACATATACCTTTCTGTTACTTTTATCAGTGGTGTAGCTCCTTCCCCAAACCTCCATCTCCTTAATTCTCTAACATTATTTCTAGCTCCAGGGGCTCTTTTCATTTACTTTTTAATGCTGTTCTCTTATCTCATAGACTTATTTCAAGATTTTCACCTCATTCTTACATATTCTTTGATTCGATTCTGATGATAGCTCTTTTTCTTAAACTCTTCCAGGTCTCTTGAGAAATTTTATCTTAAAACTTAGTATCTTGGAAAAATTTGCTGTCTTAGCTACGCATGATGTATAGGAATAGAGAAGCCAGGGTCACAGCAAAACAGAACTCACCCCAGATGGTTCAAATGAAAAAACTTTAATGAAGAGATGACTTTTTTTTTTTTTTTTTTAATACTTTAAGTTCTAGGGTACATGTGCACAACGTGCAGGTTTGTTACATATGTATACATGTACCATGTTGGTGTGCTGCACCCATTAACTTGTCATTTACATTAGGTATATCACCTAATGCTATCCCTCCCCCTTCCCCACTCCCAACAACAGGTCCTGGTGTGTGATGTTCCCCTTCCTGTGTCCAAGTGATCTCATTGTTCAATTCCCACCTATGAGTGAGACATGCGGTGTTTGGTTTTCTGTTCCTTTGCTCTGATTTTTTGAATTTCGCAGCTTTTCTGCATGGCCTTTTTCCCCATCTTGTTTGTGGTTTTATCTTCTTTGTCTTTGATGATGGGACGTCTGATGGGGTTTTGGTGTGGGTGTCCTTCCTGTTTGTTAGTTTTCCCTTCTAACAGTCAGGACCTCAGCTATAGGTCTGTTGGCAGTTGGCTTGAGGTCCACACCACCTGTTTGCCTGGGTATCAGCCAGTGGAGGCGCAGAAGATATGAATATTGCGTGAACAGCAAGTGTTTGCTTTGTCTGATTCTTGCTCTGGAAGCTTTTGTCCGAGGTGGTACCTAGCCCGTGTGAAGGTGTGAGGTGTTGGTCTGCACCTAGTGGGAATGTCTCCGGTTAGGACTACTCAGGGTCAGGGACCGCACTTGAGCAGGCAGTCTGTCCATTCTCCAGATCTCAACGCTCCATGGCTGGGAGACCGCACCGACTCTCTTCAGGCTGTCAGACAGAGATATTTACATCCTGCAGAGGGTTCTGCTGCTGTTTGTTTAGCTGTGTCCCTATCCCCATAGGTGGAGTCCTAACAGAGGTAGCGCAGCCTTGAGTCTGCGGTGGGCCTCCACCGGCAACCACCCAATTCGAGATGACTTTTTAATGAAGATGTAAAACCAAAAGGATTTCCTCATGGTTTGGGGATGCCAAAACCATGGATATGGGGCTGGCTTTAGAGAGGTGAGTGAATAATGAAGAAATACCCTGATCTTTCTTCTTCTGCCTTCCACTCTCCAGTGAATGTGTCCCATTACCAGCTGGGAAACGAAGCCTGGAGAATGTTGTCTACAGAGACCATCCTTCTAGGGGTATGAAGTATAACAGAAAAGACACACATGGATCTGGGAGATAAAATAGCAAGCAATTAGTTGCAGAGGGTTATTCTAAAAATTCTCTCTCAGCTCCTATATGTCTCCTATCTCTAATAGATAACTGTTGTATAATGAGCTCCATAGTTTCAAAGGTAGAATGTTAAGAGGACTTTTAAAGGGCAGCATTTTCCTCAACTAATATTTATTGACCAAATCTATGAAAGCACAGTTTGTTGGTGCTGTGGGAACAAAGGAATGAATCTGATCCATGTTCTTGACTGCACAGGTTACATTTTGTTTGTGGAGGACAAATCTATAGTAATGGACTTTAACAGAGATAAAAATAGTGTGCCACTGGAGAGCAGGGTGGGTGTTTGTGTCAGTCTTTGCTCTTTTGTTCCCCTCGTCCCAGTCGCCCCAGCTTTCTATAGCTGGGACCACTGATGCCCTAGCTTACAGGTCAAGGCCTGCTTGCTTCCTAAGTCAGTTCTAAAAGAAGAAATAATGTGTTCATAATATCTACCACAGTTCTATCCAATAGGACTAAGAATTGTCCTGGTCATGGATTCAAAATTTGTTGGCTCGTATTAAAAAAATAGATGTTAAGACGCTGGATTTTCAGTGAGGTCAAAAACCTTGTGTCTTTGAGGATCAGATCAGCCTCGGGCACCAGAGAAGTTCCAAAGTCACCTATTCCTTTCCTTTACATTTGTACATTCCTTTCTATATGTACATTCATTGGTTAATTATTTTCTGAATGCTCACCCTATGCCAGAGACTGCACTAAGACATGGGCATATAGTGGTGACACAGACACATAGGAACTGTCTCTGTCCTCATGAAGATAATGTTCTTGGGGAAAAGATAAGTTGAAGTACATAAGCATATATAAGACAATATTTCAGAGGGCCATCCGGAGAAGCAGGAGCATTGATAGAGAGTAACTGAGAGTACAATACATATCCAGATGACGATGTCTCTTAGACATGATGACACTCAAGCTGAGATTTCAGAGACAAGAAGATACTGACTATAAAAAGAGCCAAAAGAAAGAATGTTGAGAAAGAGGGAAGAACAGTGAAAAGCCTCTGAAGTGAAAGTCTGAACTTCTTAAGTCATAGAAAGGAGATTACTGTAGTCAGAAAGTAGTAAGAGAAGAGGAGAGAGAAAGAGGTGAGTCTGGAAAGACAGGAAAGTTAAATCCTGCAAGACCTTCTAGCCCAAAGCAGAGACTTGGGGTTTCATTCTAAGTGCTAGGTATTTTAAGCAGAAGAGTGACATAGTTTGTCTTACAATTTTCTGGGTGAAAATGGAATCTAGGTAAGAAGAGTAGACTGGAGAGGTGCCAATCATAGTTGTTTAGGCATGAGATAATCATGACTTTGCCTAGGGTGGAGCAGTGAAAATAAAGTGGACTGAAATATTTTGGTTGTAGACCAATAGGATTTGTATAGCAGAGTTGGAAAAGATGTGAGGGAAAGAGAGGAAGGATACCTTCCAGAAATTTTTCACCTGAGGAATCTCGTCTTCTGTGTCCCTCACACATTATTATCTGGTTTTAACTAAACATGTTCAGTGCTGGAGTTCTCACCACTTTGTGAGGCCATCCTTCCAGCACATCATAAGGCAGCTCTGATGGTCATAGTGTCCTCTACTGTAAATCAACTGGGCCAATGATGTGTTTTTTTTAGTGAAGATTTGAAATTAAATACATAATTGATTTATACTCAATAGTCTTTTATGTTTTAACTACCTATTTCTAGAAACTGTTACTGTAATTAAATTGTAGTCTTTCTGCAGATGCCTCAAGCTCTGCATCGGAAGCTCTAAGGAGCCATATGAAGCCCTATGGCCAGTGAGTTGAAACACCTCTACCACTGTCTTCTTCCCAATGTGGTTTTGAAATTTTCACCATGATAGCCTCCTTCCACTCTGTCTCTTACTCTGTTAGGCAACTGCTCCTTCTGTAAGAGGGAAGAGGTGATTGAAGGAGTTTCCCTTTTATTTGCAGTAGTCAGACACCAAACAATCACTGAGGGACCATTCTTCGCATTTTGTGAAGACAGTGATGCATAAAAAGAAAGTACAGAAGCATACTATAAAAATAACAATAAAATAATATTTGTCCAAGTTATTATCAAATCTCATATGGGTTTGCTTTGTGCAAAGAAAAGAATATTCTATATTTTACCTGATGATTGGGAAAATGTATAATTTTATGCTTGTTCTAATGAAGTAGATTGTGGCAAAGCTATACTGCGAGCAGTAGTGAGAACTTACATTTTTCTTGTGCCTTTCATCTCAAAACACTCCAGAAGACTGTATGCATTAAGCATAAAGCATATGGTAAAGCACAGTCAAGATGTGAATATGAGAGATCACCAAACAGATGGATTCCTTCACTGAGATGAGCCAGCTTTGCTCTAAGGTGGAGGGGATCAAGCTGAACAATGGACATGATGCTGCTTGCTGTTTGCTCAACATTTGTTAACAGTCAGACGGCTTGCTTTGAGTAATCTACTTTCTAAGGAAGGAGGGATTAAGTGATGCAAACTCATGCAGGGGTTTACTTAATGTGCTTTATAAAGCCAGAGTATTATTCACGGACATTTCATGGACGGGAATACATCTGGGTGAGAGGAAATAAAACAGCCCAGAGGAGCAGCTTGAGTAAATTGGAATACACTGGAAATGAGGAGGCCCTGGATACGGCAATGGAGTCTCCCACGAGCCAGGGTGAACAGCACAGAGTGGCTAGTGGAACTTGTATTAGTGTGTCAATAAAAAGTGGATGCAGAGAGCAAGCACAGACATTACATAGGAAAATCATTTTATTTTATTAGGAGCTGAGATTACAATTTAGGCTGTGGTTATTAGGAGACAAAGAAGCCGCGGGTTGAAGAAAGAGTTGGCTAGTTTAAATGACCCTTTCAGATCATCAAGGTCATATGGTCGATTATTTGGCATTTGCTTACTTATCATGGCTTCACCAAGAATAGGCAGATTAGTTAGTTACATACAGAGCTGATTCCAGTCACTTGTGACTAAAATTCACCCTCCGGGCTTACTTCCTTTTAGGAAATGGGATATGGGGCTAGTTTTCCTAATCCTCTTAAACCTTTATTGATACCGTTTAGAATTAGAAACCAAAATCTAATAAGACTCTTTATTGAATAGTTTACCTAATATTAAACCATTGTTTTATCAGAATACATCTGCCCATCTCCCTGAGCTGTATCATTTTTGTTGGCCACTGGTCAATTTGGTTGTTATCTTAATGAAATCGGAGGAATGTTGGTTGCTTTGTCTCAAGTATGCATGGAAGAGCCTTACTCACATTATGTCTCATTACCTACTATTCACTTCTCATTGACCTGCACTCCCTACCTTTGCATGTGCTGATAGATTCTGCCCTTCAGAAAAATCAGGCAAAAGTCTTCATTCTAGCTGAATGCAGTTATCTGCAATTCTTAAATGACCATCCTTGAAATAGACAGCAAAGTGCCCTATTATGTGAGTTCAGCAGTCCAGAGGAGGGCACCTATCTTCTAAAAACTCCACTGTGGGAAAGTCTTTCATTCATTTATTAGGAGGAAATGGACAATGCACATATTAAAAGTGTTCTTGTCTCCTTAGAGGTATATACTGAAATATTTTCAATTGAAACCATTTGATCTCTGGCATTTGTTTAAATATAATCCTGAGGTGGGGAGATGATGTTTAGATGTATAGCTGAAAAAAGACTGTTCATATATTGGTAATACTTGTTGGATGTGGATAGCGGATAAAACAGGTACATTATTCTATTGTCTTTACATTTGTAGATGACTAAAATATTTAATAATAAAAGGTTTTGAAAAGTGCAAGTGTTCTGATGGAGTTGGGATCAGGGTAAAATATTGACTTAAAGTATACACAAAGGCAGATTTCATAAATAAGCTGTACAGTGACACCACTCATTCTCCTACCCATCACAAACATCAGTAATGAACTGACTAATCACAGCACACTCCCCCTTACACGCTCCTCCATACTGTGTTGAGGAGGTTTCCAAGGCAGCCTTCAGGCAGCCACTGCGTGAATTGACTAGTTAGCTAGTAGGATGATAACCATTTGTCACTCCTATATTAAGATGTAAAGGAATAAGAATAATTCCCTCACTTTCCCAAAAAGTAGGAGTGGTGGTGTTGGGTGCCTGAAAAAGGTAGAAAAGAAAAATTGGAACATAATAAAAGGAAATACAGAAAACACTGAGATCACTAAAGAGAAATTGAGGATGATCTTAAATGTACCTCTAAGGATTTGCAGAATGGGTTTTTGGGTCGTGGGACACACTGATCCTGATCCCTCATGATGCTGGAAGTGCTGGAGGCCAGTTAGTGGTTAATGCTTCAGGACTAAGATCTTAACTTTTGTTCCATTTTCTGCATAATTTACAGTTTCTCCAATAAAGACATTTTCTTTTTTTTTTTTTTTTTTTTTTGAGGCGGAGCCTTGCTCTGTCGCCCAGGCTGGAGTGCAGTGGCCGGATCTCAGCTCACTGCAAGCTCCGCCTCCCGGGTTCCCACCATTCTCCTGCCTCAGCCTCCCGAGTAGCTGGGACTACAGGCGCCCGCCACCTCGCCCGGCTAGTTTTTTGTATTTGTAGTGGAGACGGGGTTTCACTGTGTTCGCCAGGATGGTCTCGATCTCCTGACCTTGTGATCCGCCCGTCTCGGCCTCCCAAAGTGCTGGGATTACAGGCTTGAGCCACCGCGCCCGGCCAAGACATTTTCTTGAGCTGTTTATTGAAGAAAGTTAAATTCCATTATCTGATGTTTGAAGAGACATTAGAGAGATATGGGAGGAGATAAAGAAATAAAACTTCATTGGGCTTCATGGCAGAGACATTTAAGGAAATAGTGAATTGCCTCCAGAAACCTTGAAGAATAATATAGGCCTCTACTTCAGGTCTCCGTAGAAGCATTGTGCAGGATGTCCCACAATATAAAAAATGAAATATTCTTTTAAATTCGTCTTTAAACGTATCTCCTTTTTTCAAAACTTTCTCTTCCTGCCTCCCTTATTCCCTACCTCCATCCCCATTGTCTCATCATCATTGTACTTTTCGGTCCACTGTTTCTAACTCTAATCTTCAACTTCAAATGCTATGCTGTGACACATGGCCTCCCTGTTGGGGAAAACCCTTTGGAAAATGTGGTCTCGTCTTCACTATCATGGCTTTTACCCCAAGAATCGGCCTTACTGGAACTCTGGTGAGTAAAATTCCACAACCTGCTAAAAATAGAACTTTCATGTTCTGGCAATGTTGTCATCATTCCTGTTCCCCAAAGCCATCAAAAGTTAGTGGGTCTTGGATGGATGCAGTGGCCCATGCCTGTAATCCTAGCTGTTTGTTAGGATTGCTTGACACACTAGGAGTTCCAGACCAGCCTGGGCTACATGGCGAAACCCCATCTTTACAAAAATATTAAAAATTAGCCTGGTGTGGTGGTGCACCCCTGTCTGTAGTCCCAGCTACTCAGTAGGCTGAGGTGGGAGAATCACCTGAGCCCGAGAGGTCAAGGCTGCAGTGAGCCATGATGGTGCCATTGCACTCGAGCTTGGGCGACAGAGTGAAAAAGGGTCTCGAAAAAAGAAGGAAGTCTGATCTTTCATTTTGGATACCTAGGATGGAGAAGATGGCTACAACACACTCCCTAACTGTGGCCTCAGGAGCTAGGCACACAAGCAGATGGAGCTAGCCTAGACCTGCTTCCCAAAGCTAAAGTGCAAATCCTGGGCAATGTTAGGGCAGACTCATAGTTCTGGGATAGGCTTCAAAGAGAAAGTGGTGTTCACTTCACAGGGGCAGGGACAGGCTAAGAAGCCAGAGACAAACCGAAACATCATGTATGGGGTCTATCTGGGGAGCTTTAATAAATTCTCTCAAAATGGGGAAGCCAAAGAAAGCACATAAAGTAATCATGCATATTCTGGAAGAAGAGTCTAGAAGGATACTTGAGGCAATGGTTTGGGAGTGTGTGGCAGTGTGTGTGGGTGTGAGTGTGTTGAAGTAGTGTGTTGCAGTGGATAACATTAATGTAAGACCCAGGAAACACCTTCCCCATGTTTTGGACCAAAGGTTTTGGCCCTGTGTTCTTGCCTTTAATTTGCCTAGCCATTTCTGGGTGGGAGCTGGCTCCTCTTGGCATTGATAAATCTCTATTCCTGTTTTCCCCAAAGTCATAAAAAAATTAGTCAATTCTTTAAAGGTATTTTCCAGGCCTAAGAATATTTGGGGATTTTAATCCAATTTTTGATTGAATATTTTATGTGTCTACTAAATGTTTATATGGTTTAAGATCTTAAAGTACGGTCAAGAAAGCCTTGTTGCAGCTGGTTTTATATGTGGAGGTGATTGTGTAACTAGTACTGGAAGAACTTTCTTCACACTATTTCAAATGGAAATTTTTATCATGAACCTTTAATTGTACTTGAATCATCTTCTCTATGATATTTTCATCTAGTACCCCTATTTTAATGTGGATGTGCCTATCAAAACTAACACAAAATTTTGTGTCTTTAACGTAGGTGGTTTTTTTGCTTATCATTTAGATTTCTTTAGGGGGTAGAGAATTAAAATTCCATCACTGAGGTGTTCAAAAGTCTGTCTCATAGTATTATTATATATAATTCATTGAAATAAGTGCACCATTTAAAAATGTTGTTATAAGATTTATACTACAAAATATCATATTTCAGGCTGGATTCTCTAGAAGCAGATACTAAGATGGAATTTGGGGCACAGAATATTTAGTAGGGGGTCAATGTATTGGGAAGAAATGAGAGAGAAGAAATATTGGGGAGAGGAGGAAGGAAAACTATGATACAGCCTCAATAAAGCCTCTGCCAACCTGGCACTGAGCTATGGAGTAACTATTGCCTCATAAACTCCCCTCCCCAGTGCTACACTGATAAATATTTAACAACTGGCATTCTGGGGGAAAATGTGTATTTCATGGTGTAAATACTCTTACCATGGCTGAGTTCAGGGAACCAACTTGATGTCACTAAGCAGAGAATTGGGAAGAAATGGACATACTTCACTTCAAGATGGTACTGGCTGACTTCAGCAGACCACTGGAGACATCAGACAAAATGGCCAGGCTTTATAACCTTACTTTTCTCAATGACTGGATGTAGGTTGTTTTGTGAAGGACATGACTTTGGGTGTTCTCACTTTCCACAGTTGAGGCAGACCTGGAAGGAGATTTTTACTGCATTCTGATCAGTGGAGCAGCAGTTCCTTTTTTGCATGGTTATCTAGAGTATACATCTTTCTGTCTACCACATTCTACTCCCAACCAGACCCAGTCTTTTATACTGTGACACTGTAGCTTGTAATTCAGTGGGACTCTCATGGTGTTCTCCTGAAAAGTGTGCCATTTTTGAGGACCCAGAACTGTAACTGTGCAGAGTTTTAGGGGGCACAAAGCATGAAGTTATTGGATGTGATGATGATACTACTCATTACTCAACCCTTTGGTTCTTAGCACTACATATTCTTCCTATTAGGTACACCAGATAGTGGTGCTGGTTGAAGCTCTGTGAACAAGAAAGGCAAACCCATATGTGGATTAAGAGTTCTCGTGAAGATGGACTGCTGGCCCTTTGAGACGTATGGGCCTCAATATAGTCTACTTGTCACCAAGTGCATAGATGGTATTTTGGAGAAATAGTGACAAATCGAGGGTTCAGTATTGGTCTCTTTCACTGTCACTTTGAATGTTGTCACAGCAGTAGCTAGATCAGCCTTTGTAATGGGAATCCATGGTTTTGAGCTCAGGCTTTCATCTCTGTAACCATGTCACTTTGTTCCAGTGCCCATTATGTGCTGAATAATTTAATATACTCTGTTAGTGTATTATAGGTATTTAGTGCCTCTTCGGTAGTGGATGCTCTTTGGTGGATGTTAATTTGAAGATATTCACACTTATCTTCTTTCATGTGTCTCCATCTAAGATTTATTTGTACCCGATATTCCAGTCTGTTTCCTTTCAGGACCATGATCATCTGGCTAAGTTATTTACCACTGCTTAGGAGTTCATTTATATTCAAATGTCAGGCCACTTCTTCCACATAAAGTGCATTAACAGGTGCATTGTTAGAACAGTCACCTGTTGAGAAGATTTCCTCTTGCCCTTGCTTTTTGAAACCACTCCTAGTGAGGCTGCATGAGGCTGCTGTTCATTTTCAGCTTGCTCCTGGTTACAAAACTCATTCTTACATAAACCAAGCTTGGGCTTTTTCCTCCTCCTTTTAGAATCTCCAAAGAGCCATAGATGAAAGCTGAGGAAGGGGCACTGGTACAAGAGTGGTAGATGCCATGGGGAGTATGCAGTTTACTCATGCCCTCTGGTTCTGCTTGAGCTTAATTTCAGAGATGCCAAGTCCATCCCACAGTGGATTGCTTTTGGGCCCATGAACCTTACAACATGGGGTATCTAACAGGATCCAGCTCATCACTGGAAGTTCCAGCTGTGTAATCATTCGTGTTTCATGGTCAGGCCTCTGTTTCACTAGGGTAGAGTAACATAACAAGAGTTGCTTTTCAAAAGGTGTGTAATTCTCTTAAGCAGAGGGCAAGATTCTGCTTTAGAATCCCAAGGGCTGCAAAGGGATTTTCCTGCAAACTCCACATGGCATCTTTTCCCAGCACTGAGACTTCTAACGTCATAGGAGAATGAGGTGGCAAGATGGTTCATACCACAGTCTGGACCTGCTGAAGAGCCCTCTCCTATTCTGCCACGAGGACCTGAAGTATTCCTTATTCATCATGGTAGAAAGTGCAAGATGCAATAATTTGTCTTCACTTTGAAGAGGATGGCTTGGTACAGCTCTACTAAATCAATACAGATTTTACAGATATGTTCAGCCCCTAAATCTTTTTAGTGCTCCTCTCCCGAATTCTAGAGTACATGTGCTTTCCTAAAGCCACGAATGTGTTAGTAACCACTTGCTCATCAGGCCCAATCAACATAATGTCATCAATGTGGATCAATGTGATTTTCTGTGGAATGTCACAATGTTCCAGTCATCTTTGAACTGAATTATGATAGAGAGAATGAGAGTTAACATACCTTGGGAACAAACTCTAAGTGTATGTTATCCATTCCATATGAATGCAAATCGCTTTTAATCCCTTTTCTATTTAGAATAGAAAAGGGATGTATTCACCAAGTCAATGGCCCCATGCAACATACCTGAGTTTGTAATAATCTGCTGTTGGCATGGTGATTGTGATTAATTGGAGCTGCTACATAATTGAGCTTGCAGTAGTGTACAGTCATTCCTCAGGATCTATTCAGTTTCTGCAGAGCCTAGTTGATGAATTAAATGGGGATATGATAGAAAACAATGCCCCCACATGCTTTAATCGTGGCACTTATCTCCACTATCCCCCACCCCCCCAAGGATGACATATTGCTTTTGATTCACTATTTTGACCAGAGGAAGATACAATATTCCATTTGGTCTTCTCCACTATAGTAGCTGTTACCTACTGGTCAAGTACCCAGTGTTTGGTTTACACCAATGCTAAGTATGCCAATCCAGTTTATGCATGCAGGGACAGAGGACATGACTACTGGTGAGTTCACAGGACTAGCAGACCCAATGCCAGGTGGTCCTTAGCCAAGACTCCATTTATTACCTGATCACAATACGATTCTACTCTAATAAGGGATCCTGATGATTCTTCAGGACTCCGGGTATCAATGTCAACTTGACTCTGTTTTCAACAGTCTTCAAAATATCTGGGTTTTTTTTTCTTCTGCACTATACATGGCCATAGTTTCTTTTGGGCAATGGTGAGTGGAATTATTATGGTGTATATATTTGCCAGAGTTGCATAATTCTTCCTTCTGGAAACTCAACCATCTCTTTGGTTAACAGGTTCTTGGTTGGAAAACTGGCTCAAGTCTGGAAACTAAGCAAAGGGTCATGACTTTGTATTGGTGTTGCTTGTTCATAACTTCCCAATCATCCATCTTTGATTTCTTTTGCCGGTTCAAGCTATTACTCTTGTCAGCTGCCCAAGTATTTTTGCCTGCCTCCTCCCTGTGGCACAGTATTGACCATCTTCCTATCTCTCTGTGGGTCAGGCTTCCTAATCAGTTGACTCAGACGTTGCCAGTTGGTATTAGTTGAGATTTTCTGTAATCTGTCAGTTAAGTGTTGCACCTGTCCTGTCTTGTCATGGGGTGCCTACTGTCTTTCACGGTTATGTTATATCCCTTACCCTACATCGTACTTGGCCCTTTATTTGCTTGCCTTCAGCATTAGGTTGAAGGTAACGTGAGGTCAGGCACTTTGCCATATTCATCATTGCATCCTCAGCACTTAGTAAATTCTCTGGTACTTAGCAGGCCTTCAATAAATGAAATACCTAGAATAAAGATCAATCCCTTTAGTGCATAGTTGTGTGACATTTTTTTCTCAATTGCTCCATGAATTTAACATTTATTTCCTGGTTCCTAGCTGTTTTCCATGTGATAAAAGATGTAGACTAAGTGATCCATGAAGTGTGAGGGACACAAAAAGGCACTGCCCAGATCTTCCTTTCAGATAGGACCTACAGCTTAGCTGGAGATGTGCCTGACCTGATTAAGTGGAGAAAAGGGACTCTGGCTCACATGGGCTGCAAAACTGAGCCAATGAACACCAGCAAGAGTCAGGAACGTATGCCTGGGACTAGATTCTAAGGGTGCTAGATCCAGGATTCCAAAACAAAACTGGGATAGGAAAGGATATATTGACTTGAAAGCTCTTTCTTTATATATAAGATCTAACACCCCTAGGAAGTAGTGTAAACTTGCTATTGATGTGGCTCCTAGAAGCATTGGAAAAGTCATGGCCCACAGTAAACAGAGATGAAATGCCGGATTTGCCACCTTGTATTGTGGAGAAAGAAGTAAAAATTTCCAGGAAGAGAGTATGATGGAATGAATATGCTATAAACAATTTAAATAAATATCAAATAATTATGTTTCCATAGAAATCCCCAAAAGACAGACCACCTATCAAGACCATTAAAAATGCATGGTGAGAGGAGTCACAGAATCACTAACAGGTTCAGAATGTCCTTTCCTCCACTGGTCCACGTTTCACAAATTGCCTGACTGTTAATGTGTTACAGCTGTTCTGAGCCTTAGTTTTCTCTTTTGTGAAAAGATCTAACACCTTCCTCACAGTGTTTTCATGAAGATTAATCAAAATACTGTTTGTAACATTCCAGCATAGTATTTAACACATAGTAATAACAACAATTACCTTTAAGTGTTAATACAAGGTTCATGTCAAGTTTGTTGGTATTTTATTGGAGGGACGATATGCAGAAGCTATGTTTTAACCTACCTAGAATGAGATTCTAATTCCTGGTTCATGACTTATATCTGTGGCTCACTATACCTTTCTACTCTACATGCAGGCATACAGCCGTTCAGAGTAGCCTATCCTCCAAGGGACATTAGATGGACAATTGATTCAAACCAAGCAAATAGATCCCCCTTGGGATCTATTCTAGGACTATTGTGGGGAAAAGGATATTTTTAAAAAATTTGATGTGCCAGGTCTTATGAATACTTGGTCATGTTTCTTAACGCTTTGGAAGAGACTGAGAATGAGGCACACAGAGGAAAGCAGAGTGCAGAGACTGTGTGGAAGAGGGAGAGGGCAGAGAGGCACAGATTTGTGACATCTCGTAGGCAGCTATACCTGTCCAGATTCTCCTCTGGAGTGTGTTTCAATGATGTGAATCAACATCTACCCATACCATACCCTTTAATACCTACATTTAATTGGGTGTCCATCACTTACAGCTAGAAAACTCTTGACTTATAGAGGCAGATAGTCTAGTGTTTAGGAGCAAAGTAGGATTCTCAGGGGAAATAAAATCTAAGTAGGCACTTGAAGAACAAGTAGGAAATGACCAGGTAGAGTGTGTTGGGAAGAAAGATCAGTTAAAATTGCTGAGTTAAATGAACTCTGTCTGAGCCTATTTACCTCATGGTAGATTCAGGTCTAATCCTTTATTAATCTTAACTCTGCTTCCTCTTGGGGATTACAAATAGCAAATGTTAAGGATAAGAGGTCATTGTGAGTTTCAGATTTACTGACAGAGTGGTAGGTGACCTTGATATGAACAGTATCCATGGAGTAGTTGAGGTGACAGCCTGAAGATAGTGAGGTATGATCAGAAAAAGCATAAAGCAAAAGTCACAACAAGCAAAAGGATTTGTGTGTGCTGCATTATAGTGTAGAGACAGAGTTCTTTGCATTCAGTATCCCTTGACATCGTTACTATATAGCAAGAATATTAATATCAGCTAGGTTGTATTGAGCCCTTACCGTAACATGTCAAGTATAGTGTTAAGTGCTTCACACTCATCTAATTTTATCCAAACAATCACTCTGAAAGGTAGATACTGCAATCATGTACATCATTATTTATTGTTTATTTCTACTTGTTCTTTCACATCACATGAAAATATGTTATTCCTCTCATCTTAAAAAAAAAGCAGAAAAAAGAAAACTTCTTAACTCCAATTATCTCTCCAATTATTGCCTAGTTCCTTTCATTCTCTTTCTAGATATTCTTTCTATTTAAAAAATTATCTAAAACTTGTAGTCTCTCCATGTTCTCTCCTGTGATCCACTCTTTTTTTTAAAAAAAAATTGAAGTCTATTTAACATTGAATAAATGCCATTGGAGTGCAATGGCACGATCTCGGCTCAATGCAATCTCTGCCTCCAAGGTTCAAGTGATTCTCCTGCCTCAGCCTCCCGAGTAGCTGGGACTACTGGTGCCTCCCCATCAAGCTCGCTAATATTTCTACTTTTTTTTTTTTTTTTTTTTTTTTTTTAGTAGAGACAGTGTTTCACCATGTTGGCCAGGCTGGTCTTGGACTCCTGACCTCAGGTGATCCACCCGCCTTGGCTCCGCAAAGTGCTAGGATTACAGGTGTAAGCCACCATGCCCGGCCAGTTTTCTTATTATTTTACATGACTTACCACATTACTCTAGTTTCTTTGAAAGCTTCTAGCATCTACTCATCTTCCCTCACTGACTGCTCCTTCTCAAATCCTGCGATGGTTCTTCATCACCCCCTGACTTCTAACATTGGATTGCTCTAGGACTTATTCCTTGGCTGTTTTCTCTTTCTTTGGTGATCTCTTCTAGTCTCATAGTTTTAAATATGAATTCTTTATCTACAGCTCAGATCTCTCCCCTTTAAACCAGACATGAGCATGCAACAGCTGGCTTGATAAGTCTGTTTGGATGTCTCACAGGCATTGTGACTTAACATATTTCAAAAATGAACTTCCATAGCAAGTCTGTCTCTTTGTCATTTCCCCGTCTAAGGTAATGGCAGTTTAGCTGTCCAGTTGCCCAGGCCAAAAACCATGGCATTATCCCTAACTCTTTGTTTTCCACCCTATATCAAATACATTAGCAAAGCCTTTGAGTTAGACCTTGAAACTGTATTTAGGGTTAAATCACTTCTCACCATTTCCATTACTATCATCTTGGTTCAAGCCAGTAATATCTCACCTAAATTACTGCAAGTTCCAAACACATTTTTCCACTTTCATCCTTATCTCTTGAAGGGTCTTTTAAAATTAGCAGCAAGTATGATACTCTTGAAATTAAGGTCACATCAGTCTTCTTCTCAAAGGCCTTTATTCATTTAATAATTATTACCTACCATGTGCCAGCCAGAGGGATACTAGTGTGTACAAAATAAACATGTTTCTTGCCTTCCTGGAGCTTGCAGTATATCAAGAAAGATGGACAATAATTGCACAGTTAGTCCATAATAATTCTAACAAATGTCATAAGGGATAAGTACAAGGAACAATGAGAATATATAAAAAAGGACATATATTAAAACAATATATAACAAAATACTCTAGAAGAAATGCTATTAAAATTAAAATCTGAAGGATGGGTAGCACTGTGTTGGAGCTATGAGTATATAGATATCACATCATTAGAAAGTGGTGAAATGAATATTCAAAACCAGGTTAATATGTCTCTCACCTTGAACTTTTAAGCATCATGTAATAGTATTCTTGATGTTAAATATGGTGATCGTAATTTATCAAGATTTTAAGGCCTATAGGTAATGAAGTCTGAGGTCAAACACAGAATCAATGGTTCTATTTTTTTTAAACCTTAGTACCCTTCAATCAGTTTTATGACAAGACTTACATTTTTAGATGGATAAGGAGAGAATTTTATTAAGAACTACGCTCAGAAAATTCAGCTCAAAAATATGTGTTATATGGATCCATCATAATCATAATCACCTTTATATAGAGCTTACTATATACTAGGTACTTAGCTGAACACTCTAGTATGAACTATTTTATTTAAATTTCACAACAGCCTTATGAAATAGGGTCTGTCATTCCCATTTTGCTGACTTAATAGCTGTGTTATAACTGTGAATATTTCTACATTTTCAGTGACAGCTGTTGGCAACACCAACTCCTAATCATGCACGAGAAAGAGAGAGTCGCAAAACATGGAACATTTATTTATTTATTTCAATGGCTTTCTATTTATTATTTATTTATTTATTTATTTATTTATTTATTTATTTCAATAGTTATCTACCCATCCCTGGCACTCATCCACATCCACTGCCTCCAGAAACCAGTGTGCTTTGGTAAGAATTTCAACACCTGTTAAGGAATTCATAGGAAGGTTGTGTATGAGCTAGTGTGACACAGAGATTGCAGAAAAGGAGGCAGTTTAGGCTCCTTGTGTTGGTGTGTGAACGGCACGTTGCTTGCATAGGCTCCACCCACCCCCTTTCACCCTGGGGTTGTTATCCTGGTCCCTGTAACATCATAAAACACCTTCTTATTAAAATTATCATCGGTCTTCTTTAATTATCTTAATTGGCAATAGAGATTCTAATTTTAGATTCCTCTGTTAGTGTCAAAAATAAACACGTATGTACATATGTGAAAGTAAAGAATAAACATAACCAACAATAACCAAAAGCAAGTTCAACCCAACTTCTGAGAAATTTCTCTTGCAAACAGCTAATTGAAACATTCCTTCAATTTGTGCTGCTCAGTTTTGACAGTGGCTCTGCCCCTTGTCATAAAATCAATGGTCTTTTTTATCCCTTCTCTTCTTTCACCGTCTCGCCCCTGACTGCAGGGTCTTCTTTCCCCACTCAGAGTCTTCCTCAGATCATTGGGGTTAAGTGATCTTTTCATACCGCCTGGCCAGACTGTCACAAGACATTGAATGGCTTTTGAAAATGAGCCATGTTAAATGGACTTGATGGGGGTTACAACCACCATTATTGCTATCACCACTGTGATAAAATGGAGCAATAATGACGGGGAAGGTACTTATCACTGTCTTTTTGAGATCACTTAAGATAGTTTGGGTCTGAAGCTTTTTGCCAAAGATAAATGGAACATGTACAAGATAAATGTTACTACTGCAGAATCTTTTGTGTGTGAACTCGTGTGGGCCTGTGTTGTTTACCTATGTGGCAGCTACAGAGGGGAAGATAAAGACAGGTCTGTGAACTTCCAGTGGCCACCTGTCACAGCTCAGGGTTAGAGTTAGCTTCACTTAAATAAGAAAGTCAGGATGGAGATACAGGAACAAAATAGAATTGCATGTTGTCACTGTTTTAATTGCCAATATACCATCTATTTGACTTAAGTATGTGAGGTTGTGGGATGGGTCAAATTCTGTGCTGCGGAAATCTAACAATCAATCATTATAGTTTAGTTGGAGGGGCTCAGAACTAGTTATTTGGAGCTCTGGGTTCTAGTCTAGTTCTATCAACTAACTTGTTATGTGACCTTGGATGAAATACTTAACCTTCCTCTATCTCTGTTTCCTAAGGTGATCAACTTATTCCAGTTGACATTGTACTGTTCTGGTTTTAGCACTGAAACTACCCAGTCCTGGGAAACTCCTCAGTGCTGGGCAAATCATTGTTAGTGATGCTATTGTTTTCTCATCTACCTGGTGAAAGCCATTGAATAATGTAAAATGAGTTAGAAATGTAAAGTAATATGTTTTTTACCGCATGGTTATCTTATAGGTCATGTATTGGTCCTATCTCTAGACTTCAGAGTCTTAAAGGAGTCTCTACACCTATCAAAAAGTGACCTTCCTTTTAACAAGAAATGCCTGGTCTTGGCCCAGTACAAGCAGGTACTCCTATTAAGGAGACAGAGGCAATTAACAGACTACCCCTGCTTTAATATATATTGGTTAACTTTACAAGAATACAGAAGACCTTTATGAATCCCTTCTGTAGGGAATGCAAATTCCAACTCATCTCAAAAGGAGTGCAGTAAAGGAAGGAAATAATTATATAATTACATTGGAATAATTACACATTGTATACAATATATACATTGTATAATAGACAATAATTTGTGGTCTGAACTCTTGTATTTTAAACAGTTTGCGCATTGGTTTCCTAAATTGTAAACAGTAAAACTTCATAAGACTATTGTGAAGAAATGAGATTAAGTTTGCGCATGTGCCTGCCATGTAAAAGTTGTTCAACAAAAGTTAGTTTTCTTTCTAAAAGAATATAGTCCTTGCTTCATTTATACCAGAAAAAAATAGAAGCGACATGAATTTTCAAGAACATTTTCCCTTTTATGATACAGAATGCATATATAAATATATATGTGCATATATATATACACATACATATATAAGAGAAACATTTTTAGAGCAGTTTTAGGTTCAAAGCAAAATTGAGAGGAAGGTACAGAGATTTCTGTATGTCCCCTGCTCCCGCACATGCATTCCCTCCCCTATTATTAACACCTCTTACTAGAATGGTACGTATGATAAAACGGAAGAACCTATTTTGGCATATGATTATGACTCAAAAAGTCCATAGTTTACATTAGGGTTCACTCTTGGTGTTGTATATTCCATGGGTGGGGACGAATGTAAAATGATATGTATCCATCATTATAGTAATGCACAGAATATTGCCACTGCCCTAAAGACCCTCTCGGCTCTGACTATTTATCCTTGACTTCCCTCTAACCCCTGGCAATGACTGATCTTTCACTTTCAGGGCGCAGAAAGTCCATATGATGTTTTTATTATCTCCATAGTTTTGCCTTTTCCAGGATGTCATACAGTTGGAATAATAGACTATATAGGCTCTGTGCAGAATTAAAAAGACTCTGCAAGTCTTTTCAGATTGCACAATGCCTATATTTTTGTTTATGTATTTATAGGTCTTAATGAGGCAAATCACCTGCTGTCTTGATCTTAATTATATTACCCATAAAATGAGGTACTTAAAGCAATTCTGAAATATCTTTCAATTCTAACATTGTGCTAGTCTAGAATCATCATAGCCTTTAAGGTTTTTACTGATAAAACTTTTATAAAGTACCGAGAATCATGTAATAAACTCCCATGTATTCATTACCAGTTTAACCACTAACAGTGTTAGGATAGCTTTATATAAAAAGAAAAAAATATATAACTCTAAAATATTATGCACTCATTGTAAAAGTGTAAGCAATACATGAAGAAGTAAAATGAAACTCATCTTAATTTCTCTTCTTAGAGACAACTATTAAATATATATCTACAGACTTATTATTTGACAAGGCAGTAACATCTTTAAGATTCAAAATGTAGTTCGTAATGATCAATATCCTTCAGTTAGAAACACAAAACAAAATAATGGTATAGAAACTGGCAAGTGAGAGTTTTAATCTAGAACCAGCCACCTGCCCCTTTACCTTCAAAGGCTTCATTTCCTCATCTTGAAACTGAAGGAGTTGGACTGGATGCTGCGGGGTTTATAAGTGGTCATGATAAGGTGAAGTAATTTAGCAGATTAATTTTAACATTAATAGGAAATAAGGTTAAAACCAACTATAGTTTGGGATTACAAAGAACAATGGATGAAGTACAGGGGTAGAACCATCTTTTTAAAATTCCAGACAATACTTTTTTTCAATAAGTATTTATATTTTATCTCTACATCATTTCCTTGTTCTCCTATTTTCCTGGCTGCTTAGATTAGCTGGCTAGTTAACTAACTAATATGAAATTGGTCAGTCCATTTGACCAAAAAACTCCTCCATGTCTCTGCAATACCAACTCCACCACAGTCATCCTTGGAAAGAGATCTGATGGCCCCAGGTGTTCAGTGTAGGCGTCAGGGTTCAGTGATTTTCTGAGCTCTGCAGCTTACCTGATGTATGCCTTCAGTAACTCCTGTGCACTCACAAGAATCATTCTCATGTAGTCTTTCTCAGCACGGTGGTACTCCAGACAGCTTCTAAAAACAAATTGGTGGGGAGATTCTTTTCCCATTGTATATTCTTAGCATCTGTGTTGAAGATCAATTAGCCATGTATGCATGGGTCTATTTCTGTGTTCTCTGTTTTGTTGTCTGTACGTCTATTTTGATGGCAGTACCATACTGTTTTGACATGCACTGTATAATATAGGTTTATACTATATTTTGAAGTCAGGAAGTGTGATGCTTCCAGTGTTGCCAAATATATAGTAGCAGACAATAGAATGGTGGTTACCAGAAAATGAGGGGAGAGGGATATAGGGTGTTGCTCCCCAGGCATAAGTTACAGTTATATAAGATGAGTATGTTTCAGAGATCTGCTGTACAACACAAACTATACCTAACAATAAGCTATCATAGACTATAGTTAACAAGCCACTGCATCCTTACAATTTCATTAAGAGAGTAGACCTCATGTTAAGTGTTCTGACCACATATGTGAAAAAGGGGCAAAACAAAAATTTTGGACTTGATGGGTATATTTATTACCTTCTTTCCTCTTCCTTCTTTCCTTCCTCCTTCCTCTGTTACTTTATTTTCTATTTTTATTCCCTTTGTTCATCCTTCATTTCTTTATTAATTATGTATTGAGTCTGTCATGCAAAAAGACCACATTTTAGGCACTTGGGAGTGAGGAAGGTATAAAGATGAGAAAAAAAAATTTAAATGCTTTTTAAAGGTGAATATAATATAGTGAAAAGGCAAACATGCAGACCACTTACTTGGTTCTTTATTTCTTATTTTTATGTCAAGATGAGTTATTGCTTTGATATATTTTCTAGGTACTCTCTATTTTATTTTTTAGAGAAACCAGCATAGATATCTACTACTCATTTCCTTACTTTAATTCTTTCCACCTTGATTTGTGAGAAAATGAAGGTCAAGTATTCTGATATCTTTCCCCTAATTCCTCGCGGTAGGGAGAAAAAGCTCTTTCTTCACCTTAGACTTCACAACCTGCTGCCTCTTTGCAGTTTATGTTTCTACAAATGGAAAGTGTGCTGCAGTTGATATGTGAGTGTAATGCTAGAAGTCCTTAGTGCCACTAATCTTTTCCCTGTGGCACAGCAATAATTATCCTACAAGGCAACATAGTAGAGTTTACCAGGACAATGCCATGTAATGACATAGTATTTATAGGTGGCTGTGGATTGTTGTGTAATTACACTGAATAGATCCAAAAGTAATTACCAGCATCCTACCCCTGGGGTTTAGAGAGAAAGAATAATCATGTGTGCAGGTCTCGTTCTCTCAAAGCAAGTTCCTCTTGTAGGGGTTTCCCAGCAGGAAGGGAGCAAAGGAGCTTTAATGATTCTATGTGGTCAAGCACTTTGCCTAAGAGCACTGCTGTGAAGCCCATTGCTCTGGCCTGGCTCCAACTTCAGAAACTATGTTTTGGTGTCTCTTGTCTCTTCCATTTCTACTTTCATCCCCAAAGAAGTTTCAGTTCAATGTGACTGTGTATATTGCTCTTACTTGTAAACTCAATGTGACTTGGACTCATTGCATTTCATTCTATGCATCCTCAATGAACAAATGACATCTTCTAGGCACCACCAAGAATGAAAGGTGAAAAACACATGGTCTCCAATTGCCTAATTGCCTACTCTGAAAGGGAGATAAAATATGCTCACAAGACAATATAAGGCAGAATATAGTGAGTTCCTTAGAAAGCTAAGAAAGCACAGAGGTGAGAGAGGTCAGTTTCAATAACAGGAATCATAGATGGCTCCATGGAGAAAGAAAAATTCACGCTGGGCATCAAAAGATGAGTAAAAACTGTTGCTAAGGTAAAGATAATGGAAAGAGGACATGAAAAACAGAAGAAATCACATGAACAACTTTATAGAGGCATAAAATTGAAGAGAAAGCTTGGAAAAGAACAAGAAGTCATGGTTATTTGGCAGGTCTGGTACATGAGGGGGACCTGTCAGAGATGCTGAAAGCTGGAGTGAAGTCCAACTTTGGAGGGCTGTGAATGCCAAAATAAGGTGTGTGAACTTTATTTCTAATGGAACTGGAAGCTGCTGAGTGGTGAAACATGATTAGAGATTGATTTTATGAAAGCTTTTTTTTTTTTTTTTTTTTTTGACAGAGTCTCACTCTGTTGCCCAGGCTGGAGTGCAGTGGCACGATCTCAGCTCACTGTAACCTTTGCCTCCTAGGTTCAAGCAATTCTTCCTGCCTCATTCTCCCAAGTAGCTGGGATTACATGCACCCGCCTTCACGCCTGGCTAATTTTTGTAGTTTTAGTAGAGACGGAGTTTCGCCAGGTTGGCCAGGCTGGTCTCGAAGCCCTGACCTCAGGTGATCTGCCCTTTTTGGCCTCCCAAAGTGCTGGGATTACAGGCCTGAGCCACTGTGCCCAGACTGATTTTAGGAAGAGTAATATGGTGACACTATGAAGCATAGATTAGGAGGGAAGAAGAGAAGAGAAAAAGATTGGAGGCTGAACAGTTTGTAAAAAGTCCGTAGTGATATCAAGTTGAAAGGTAATTGAGTGAACTGAAACTTTATAGACTTTGAACATCATTTCCCTATTTCTCCCTCCCCACAGCCCTGAAAACCGCCATTCTACTCTCTGCTTCTATGAGTTTAATTATTTTAGATCCTATATATAAATGAGATTACACAGTATTTCTCTCTCCGTGTCTGCCTTATTCTACTTAGCATAATGTCCTACAGTCCCATTCATACTGTTAAAAATGGCATGATTTCCTTTTTTTAAGGTTGAATAATATTTTAAGATACATACATACCACATTTTCTTTATCCATTTATCTGGTAATGGACATTTAGATTGTTTCCGTATCTTGGCTGTTGTGATTAATGCTGCAAAGAACACAGGAGTGCAGGTATGTCCTCGAGATCCTGGTTTCAGTTTCTTCGGATAAATACTTACAGTCTACTATAAAGCGTGGTGTCTATACCTAATAATACTGTACTGCATACTTAAAATTTGCTAAGAGAGTAGAACTTACATTGTGTTCTTACCATACACACAATAAGAATGATAATAATAATAATAATAATAAAGGCAGTGAGAAGAAGTTTAGGGAGGTGATGGATATATCTATGGCCCTGTTGGCAGTGATGGTTTCATGATGTATACTTATCGTCAAACTTATAGAATTATATACATTAGATATATATAGCTTTTTGCATGTCAAGCATACTTCAATAAAGTGGTTTAATAAAAGACAATTGGGGCCACTAAGTGAGCAGCTCTGGAAATGGAAAGAAGAGGAAACTTTAAAAGAGACACTACGTAGGTTCAGTGAACAGATTAAAGTAAGAATTAGAAGTGAGGGTGAGAACAGAGATGATTTGAAGGGGACATAATTATGTCGTGAAGATGGCACTGTTATTAGAGGAGACAGTAAACACATAGGAAGAGCCACACAGCAGGAAGGTGAGTTCAACTCTGATTGACAATGTTTTAGAAAAGGTCTGCAATCTCTTCTAAAAACAAGGAGGATAATTTGCCATAAAGCAGTGCTTTTCCAGGGAGCAGGAGTGGTGCTGCCCCGCTGTAGTCCTGTTTCCTCTTCTAAAGAATGAGGGCATCACACAAGCGGACAGGAATGGCTCAGCTAATGCATGCATGCGTGCTGCTTTCTGTGAGGAGCTCAATCAAAGCAAGAAGAGATGAGCCCCCATCTGTCTATAATGTACTTATAAATGTACAAATCTCAGCAAATCAGAATTTTGCTATCTGTAGATTCTCTGTAGGATCACACTGATAAAGTAACAATAGAGATTGTTTGTAACAAATTATCTCATTACAGTGTGTTGCCTATGATTACTGATATTCTGTTGGCTGACTTACATAATGGTAAGGCCAGGAAACAAAAATCCACATAACAAGAATTATTCCTCTCCAACCCTCACCTGGTCCCCCATCTCAGTATTATATGATATTTAACAAGGATGGCAAAACAAAAAGTTCATATTTGCAAACCACTTTAAAGAAGAAGGTACTGTGTAAGTGATAATACATTTTAAGCACTTAGTAAAATAATCTCTACATATGGAGTATGTGAATGTATATACATTAATAAGGTCTTTTGGGATATATTAGGTTCTTTTGTGTTTAGATTTGGTTTTTCTACCATTGAAAGCAATATGGATGTCCAGGATTCTACTTTTCTTATCTTTTATTAAAGAGAGATTGTTAGACAAGCCAAATAATAAATGACCTTCTCTGTACACTATTTGTGTTCTTTCCTTAAAGTAAGATTTTGATAGAGAAAACCTCCTTATTTTGATGCTTATATTTACAAGGAAAACCTTATTCAAAATAATGGAGACAATGGATAAACTATAGGGTAAACTTAATTTTGAAAAAATACTGGCCTATTGTATTAGTCTGTTTTTATGCTGCTGTTAAAGACATACCTGAGACTGGGTAATTTATGAAGAAAGAGAAGTTTAATGGACTCGCAGTTCCATGTGGCTGAGGAGGCCTCACAATCACGGTGGAAGGTGGAAGGTGAAAGACATGTCTTACATGACGGCAGACAAGAGAGAATGAGAGCCAAGTGAAATGGGAAACCCCTTATAAAACCATCAGATCTCATGAGACTTCCTCTCCACCATGAGAACAGTATGGGGGAACCACCCCCACAATTCAATTATCTCCCACTGGCTCTCTCCCACAACACGTGGGAATTATGGGAGCTACCATTCAAGATGAGATTTGGGTGGGGACACAGCCAAACCATATCACCTATATCTTTGTTTCATAAGTGGAGATAAACATTATATTTAACTCAACATGACCAAAATATCATTTCAGTAAATGTATTAGTTTGCTGGAGCTGTTATAGCAAATTAGCACAAGGTTGGTGAATTAAAACAACAGAAAATGATTCTCTTTGGAGAATAGAGAGATTTGGAGGCCCAAGTCTGAATCAGTGTCACTGGGCAAAAATTGAAGTATTAGCAGAGCCAGGCTCTCTCTGGAGGCCTAAGGGAGTATTTGTTCCTTGCATCTTTCAGCTTCTGGTGTCTACCTGCATTTCTTGGGTTGTGGTTGCATCACTCCAATATTTGTCTCCATGGTGACATTGCCATCTTCTGTTTCGTAGTTGTCCAAGCTTCCTCAGCTTCCACTTATAAGGAAATGTGATTGCATTTAGGATCCATCCAGATAATTCTGGATAATCTCCTCATCTCAAAATCCTTAATTTAAGCACATATGTAAAGACCTTCTTTCCAAATCAGGTTTCATTTTAAAAACTCCACAGTTTAGAACCTGATATCATTGTATGGACATTATTCAGACTGTAACACATAATTAATATGAAAATTATTAATAAAATATTTTTCATTTTTTAAAATAAGTCTTTGAAATCTAGCACATATTGTCTATTCATAGCATATCTTAATTTGAATGTTATGTTTTTAGTGGATTAAATAAGATGTAGTCTTACCTTATCAATAAAGTGGTATTTGATGGGAAAATATTTCACACTACTTTAGGTTTTTAATTTAAATTATTTTTTACATTGAATATTTATATCCTCATTAGCATTGGCCACATTACTGGGGCTAAATACCCATGTTAAGCATATAGGTAGCAGCTACCATTTTGTATAGTGCAGGTCTAGAAGGTCCCTAGTTTTCTTCCTTTTTCCCCAAGGCAATAAGATATATATATATGTGTGTGTGTGTATGCATATATATATACATATATATACATGCATATACAAATATATGCATATTCTGTGTATAATTACATAAATACACAACATTTTTCCATAAATAACTTATTTTTGAGCCTCAAATCCACCTTACTGGCAGCTGTTATTTGCTATATTTTGGAAATGAGTTAACGGACTTAGGACATAGAGGCTGACAAAGATACATAGGTCTTTAGTGCTGGATATACACTTGACCCTAGCAATATTTCAACAGCACCATACTGTGTTGTTTCTGTAACATCATATTTTTAATGAAACCATGAGAATTTTCTTCCCATTCAGAAGTTCATGCTTGGTTTAGCAACAACTTTGCCAAAGGTTGACTTCTGCCCAAAAACACCGCTAAATAAGATGAGGGCATGTAAACAGTGACATCTAGTTTTGTCAGTTAAGAATTATAATGTAAGATGGCCGAATAGGAACAGCTCCAGTCTCCAACTCCCAGCGCGAGCGACACAGAAGACCGGTGATTTCTGCATTTTTAACTGAGGTACTGGGGTCATCTCACTAGGGAGTGCTGGACAATCGGTGCTGGTCAGCTGCTGCAGCCTGACCAGCGACAGCTGAAGCAGGGCAAGGCATCGCCTCACCTGGGACGCGCAAGGGGAAAGGGAATCCCTTTTCCTAGCCAGGGGAACTGAGACAAACAACACCTGTAAAATTGGGTAACTCCCACCCCAATACCGCGCTTTAAGCAAACGGGCACACCAGAAGAATATATCCCTCACCTGGCCGGGAGGGTCCCACGCCCACGGAGCCTCCCTCA
>NW_016806874.1:70392-71561 GCF_001698545.2 Rhinopithecus bieti | reverse complement strand
AAAAAAAAAAAGAATTATAATGTTTGAAGAAATTAAAAGAAAACTCTGCAAAGAAAATATCATTCTACATTTTGTGCAAATGATATCTTTGCTTTGTTGTAAAATTATAATTAAGTGATACTGTAGTAGTATCTTCAATATGTTAGATTGCATCAATTTTGTAAATTTGGTTCAGAGAAATAACATGTATTTGTATTATTTTCTACTTTTTGTAGTACTTTTGATACATAATTTTATTTGATCTCCCGAATAGCCCTCTCAATTAGGTAAGAAAAAATTACTTTTAAGGGTATTTAAATATACAGTTTTAGGAGCATAATGAATACCAGTGTATGTTGAGTGAAAGAAATAAAAAAAATAAAAAAGAGAAGAGAAATAGAAGAATAAATAAATATAAAACAATTACACTTACTAAAGACTAAAGATGAAAACAGAATGTTCCTAGTCTATGGATATAGCAGTTAGTGTTAGTGGTATTAGAATTCACACGTATGTATGTAGCGTAGCACTGTCGGTGTCAAAATTCTGATGACTCAGTTCTTTTTCAGTGGCTGCTTTTGACATTTCAGCTCTGCAGAGTTCTGAGGACCCTCTTTGTGTCAAATAGATATTCTATCTTCTCAGCTGAGCCTCTCCCATCACTTCACTCCTCCCCTCCCCATCCTCACTTCATGTGGTGCTGTTGCCGGTGATATTGACAGACTAAAGGATTGCTCATTCCCCATAGCCCCACAAGGTAAATTAAAAAAAGGAAAAGTCAAAGCTATTTCTGGACCCTCTCACACTTAGGGACTCCCAACTCAATACATCTTGGTTGCCTGGAAATGATGCTTATTAATAAGTGAGGAAGGTACAGTTAGTTCATGAGGCTTCAGGGTCACCTATTTAGGGGATAATTGACTTCCCAAACACACTTTTGCTTTAGATTCTTGTAAGGTATTGAGAACAAAATATTTAATATTAAGTAATTACTGTTACCAGGTCTGTGAATGCAATAAATGATCAGAGAAGCTGAGGACAATTTCTGAAGTCTTTCCAAGCTCCAATATCTTAATTTCTTAGCAATTAGCCCACCATTCAGTTCAAAACGGTGGTTACAATTATTTATAGGATCACAGTTCGTTCACATAAAATTGGATTAACCTGTGACATATGTTTATAAAAATATA
>NW_016806874.1:57952-69735 GCF_001698545.2 Rhinopithecus bieti | reverse complement strand
AAATATATATATATATATACAGGCAGAGGAGAAATGTGGTAACAGTTTATAAAATATGCAATCAAGTGGGTGAGTGTTTAGGTAATGTGGTACTTTGAACTTGGATATGTAATCTCTTGAATATGATATTGAACCTCTTGAAATGACCAAGGCAATATAATGTTAGAGAAAAACCTGCATTTGAGTTGGAAGGTAGGAAAGGACGTTGTACATATAGACACTTCAAGGAATTTCTAATGCACATGACATAAAAAGCAGATGGATATGTCTGGTGAAGATGGCAAAGTAAAAGTACATTTGCTTGCCTTCCTAAAATAAACTAAAAATAGAATAATTAAAGCAGAAAACTCTATCTTCAATCATTCTAGAGAGCATTCACACTCAAGGCTATGAAAAAGAATATCTGGGGCCTGTGAAAAACAGACCTAGTGAAAGGTGGAAACCGAGAACAGATTCATTCCCTATAGAATTTGAGCCCTGTGCAAAGTTCTCCAAAACAAGATTAGACATACTAAAGTTCAAAAATATATGGCTCTTAGTTTGAGATGCAAGTCCAGGGATGTGGAGGGATTCTCAAACAACCTTGTCTGACACTACAGACAGAAGAAAGGGATGGGCTTGATTTAAAAATATACATCATTTTTGCAGAAAGCAGGCTATTGCTATGGGGCAATGGCCTTGAGAAGATATTCATGTCCTAATCCTTGGAACCTGTGAACATGCTAGGTTATATGGCGAGGGGGAATTAAGATTGCAGGTGAAATTAAAGTTGCTAATCAACTGACCTTGAGATAGGAAGATTATTCTGGATTATGAAGGCAGGCCCACTGTAATCACATGGGTCCTTACATGGGAAACAGGGAGGCAAAAGAGTCAGAACCAGAAAGCGTTAAGAAAAAGACTCTATTGTCCATTGCTGGCTTTGAAGATGGAAGGGACCACAGCCAAGGAATGCAGACAACTTAGAGAAGCTAGAAAGATGAGGAAATAGATTCTCCCCTACATGCCCTAGAAAGGAACGTAGTCCTGTCGACACATTGATTTTAGCCCAGTGAGACCTGTTTTGGACTTCTGACCTCCTGAACTGTAGGATAATAAATATATATTTGTTTAAGCAACTAAATTTGTAGTAATTTGGCACAACAGCAATAGGAAACTGACACATGCTGTGACAGAGTGAAGGAGAAACAGTGGATGGCAATCAGTCTTGCAGACGCTAAACTTATTTTATTTTTAACTTTTATTTTCAGTTCAGGGTTACATGTGCAGTTTTGTTATAAAGGTAAACTAATGTCGTGGGGGTTTGTTGTGTAGATTATTTTGTCACCCAGGTATTAAGCCTGGTACCCAATAGTTATTTTTCCTGATCCTCCCACCGTCCACTCTCAAGTAGGCCCCAGTGTCTGTTGTTCCCTTCTATGTGTCCATGTGTCCTCATCATTCAGCTCCCATGGTGAGAACATGCAGTATTTGGTTTTCTATTTCTGCATTTGTTTGCTAAGGATAATGGCCTCCAGCTCCATCCGTGTTCCTGCAAAAGACATGATCTCATTCTTTTTTATGGCTGCATAGTATGCCATAGTGTATATGTACTGTATTTTCTTTATCCAGTCTACTATTGATGGGCATTTAAGTTGATTCAAATTTCTTTGCTATTGTAAATAGTGCTGCAATAAACATATATGCGTGTATCTTTATGACAGAATAATTTATATTTCTTTGGATATATACCCAGTAATGGGATTACTAGGTTGATTGTAATGTTAAATTACTATTTACACCAAAGACTAAATGGGGTTTTGATCTAACAATAAATACTATTAAGCACCTGCTATGTAGCATACACTGTACTAACTGCTTTACATGAATTATCTGTAATCCTCAATAGAACCTTGTGAAGTGGGTGTTATTACACAAATTTTTAAAATTCAGATCATGAGTTTCAGAGAGTTAAAGTAACCTACCAAAGTTATAGAGCTAAGAAGAGCTGACACCATAATTCAGAGTTGTGTATTCTGATTTCAAATCCAGACCATCCTGCTAGCTCAGAGCAAAGGCACATTGATGGAGTATTGGTGCAATAGACTGAATGTTTATGTCCCCCCAAATTCATATTTTGAAATCCTCATCCCCATTGTGATGGTACTTGGAGGTGGGAGCTTTGGGAGATAATTAGGTCATGAGGGTAAACCCTCATAAATGGAATTAGTGTCATTTTAAAGGGACCCCAGAGAGCTCTCTTGCCATCTTTCTGCCATATGAAGTTATATAAAAAACTGGTGGTGCAACCAGAAGAGGGCCCTCACCAGAACCCCACCATGCTGGCACCTAATCTCAGACTTATCCTCCAGAATTGTGAGAAATAAATTTATCTTTCTTATAAGCCACCCATTGTATGGTACTTTGTTATAGCAGTTAAACTAAGACAATTGGTCAATTGGTAAGGAAGAGATTGCAGACTAACATCAAAGCTGTCTCTTAACCCAACTCAGTTCTATTCTCCTCTAATTACATGATACATCAACAAATAGTTTACTATATGAATAAATGGTCTCCATTCAAACTAATAACAGGAAAACAATAGACATAGTCCCCACCAGACACTATAAGAAACAAAGGTAAAAAAAATCTTCACTAAAATGCGAAATATAAGGTATACACATTATATTATGAAGCAGACAACCATAGGTTAACACACCCAAGGAAACTAAGAAGATCAAAGAGAAAATGACCTCTTCACACAAGAGTTTTTTAAAAAAGGATACGAGAGCTTAAAGAAGAAATAATAAGATAACAGAATATGACAAAAATTGAGGTGAGAGAATTCAGGAATCAAAGAAAAATGGAAACATTTTATAAATGAAAATCATATTAGTAGCAGAAAAAAAAAAAAAGAAATAGATACTCCTGAAACAACAGTAAAGAACATGGGAAATAAGATTGAGAAAAGCAAACACATAAATGGAAATGAGTAAGAGAAAAATAATAGACATGAGATTCATATAAAGATCTAATAGGTGCATCACTGGTGTCCCTTAGAAAGTTAACAGGACAAATGAAATTATAAAAGTTCAAAGTTATAATAGAAAAAATCATGTAATAGTTGAAATACTGGACTTACAGTGTCTTAAGGTATACAGTTATAAACACCAAGACACAATCTGGTAACGTTACTATATATCTGTAACAGAGGGGGAACTATTTGATATAGACGCTGTCTCACCCCTCTGCCCAAATTACCACTTATTAAGAATCAGACTAGCATCAGACTTAACCACAGCAAAATTTAGCACTAGAAGTCAGTGGAATAATATCTGTAGAATTCTAAGAGAAAGAAAAAGCCAGAAGTCATCTCAACTAAGGCAAGAAATAGTTATTTTAAGCATGAGAAAGCCTACAAATTAGTAGTCATGAGCACTTTAAAACGAGCATAAGAAAATTTAAGACACCTGAACAATCAATAGGGAAATCCTGGAAATAGTTAAGGTGTTAAAATTAATATGGGACTAAGGCTAAACCATTGAAAGTATAATGGTACGTAAATAAAAATAAAAGTAAGTATGCCAAATTTTGTTATAGTGGAGAATTGAAAATTGTAGAAATAAGTAAATGTTTTCATTTTCAGAGCAGAAGTACTAACATACACCATTAAAAGTGGATGAATCAACCAATCACTGTTCAAGTATATTACTGTAATAAATAAGGATGACCATTAGAAGAACTGAGAATTGAGTGGTGCAGGGAGGAATGTGAATGAGAAATGGAAATATCAGTGTACAAATACCTTGTATTCTAATTGTTTAAAGATTATATCTCAAGCAATAGAGGTTTGAGGACATTATCTCAAGTTGCAGAGCTCATATCTAGAATAAATAAAAAGACAACAAACCCCCAAATTGCCCAAAGTAGAATCACAAACATACAAATCACAGAAAACGCATAGCATGTTATAGAGAAATAAAAGCAGGACTTTAAAACCTAAAAACACAATGGCAGAGTAAGACCAAACCTCTCTATCATATAAATGTTAATTGGATGTACATATTAAAAATTACTTTAGCGATTAATAAAAAGGAAAGCCCACCCATATGAAGGGTAAAAGAGACTCATCTAAAGCAGTGATCTTAATCAAGTCAATCATAGGAACATATACGGTTTGTTCAATGTTAGTAAATCTAACAATAAAAGTATATGCTATAAAGCCAAATACAACAAAAGCTGTTGGTGAAATATGTCATTGAATGTTATGAAAGCTTCATAATTTTTAAAAAATCACACCTCTCATCTTCTCTTGCTCCTTCTCCTTTATCTCTTCATACATGCATATATTCATATATTTTAATTAGGATCTAATATTAGGTTTAATAAAGAATGCCAGTAACATCTTCCTTAAAATTAACCATACATAAGACAACTATATTACCATATTTACTATTATATTTTAAACAATTCAAAATTAGATATACTTGTCAATAAATTAGATAAAAGAAAAGATATAAAACTTAAGGAGACAAAATTATGGTATAGACTTAAGATTGTATTTGTGAAAGTCTCAAAAGGAAACAAATAGAATTTATAAGAGAGTTTAAACAAATGATAGAGTACAAAATTAATACTCAAAATTGAAGCACTTTCTTGAATGCTAATAACAATCACATAGAAGAAAAGATACCATTTTTGGGAGGTTCCAAGATGGCCGAATAGGAACAACTCCAGTCTGCAGCTCCCAGCATGAACAACACAGAAGATGGGTGATTTCTGCATTTCCAACTGAGGTACCAGATTCATCTCACTGGGGCTTGTCAGACAGAGGGTGCAGCCCATGGAGCAGGGCGGGGCATTGCTCACCCAGGAAGCACAAGGGATCGGGGAATTGCCTTTCCTAGCAAAGGGAATCCATGACAGACAGTACCTGGAAAATCGGGACACTCCCACCCTAATACTGCACCTTTTCAATGGTCTTAGCAAATGGCATACCAGGAGATTATATCTCGCACCTGGCTCGGAGGGTCCCACACCCATGGAACCTCGCTCACTGCTAGCACAGCAGTCTGAGACTGAACTGCAAGGCAGCAGCGAGGCTGGGGGTGTGTATGCCATTGCTGAGGCTTGAAAAGGTAAACAAAGCACTGGGAAGCTCAAACTGGGTGGAGCCCACCACAGCTCAAGGAGGCCTGCCTGCCTCTATAGATTCCACCTCTGGGGGCAGGGCATAGCTGAACAAAAGGCAGCAGAAACTTCTGCAGACTTAAACATCCCTGTATGAGAGCTTTGAAGAGAGTAGTGGTTCTCCCAGCACGGAGTTTGAGATCTGAGAACGGACAGACCTCCTCCTCAAGTGGGTCCCTGATCTGTGAGTAGCCTAACTGGGAGACACCTCCCAGTAGGGGCCGAATGACACCTTATATAGCCAGGTGCCCCTCTGACACGAAGTTTCCAGAGGAAGGATCAGGCAGCAGCATCTGCCATTCTGCAATATTTGCTGTTCTGCAGCCTCTGCTGGTGATACCCAGGCAAACAGGGTCTGGAGTGGACCTCCAGCAAACTCCAACAGACCTGCAGCTGGGGGTCCTGACTATTAGAAGGAAAACTAACAAACAGAAAGGATATCCACACCAAAACCCCATCTGTATGTCACCATCATCAAAGACCAAAGGTAGATAAAACCAAAAAGGTGGGGAGAAACTAGAGCAGAAAAGCTGAAAATTCTAAAAATCAGAGCACCTCTTCTCCTCCAAAGGAATGCAGCTCCTCACCAGCAACAGAACAAAGCTGGACAGAGAATGACTTTGATGAGTTGAGAGAAGAAGGCTTCAGATGATCAGTAATAACAAACTTCTCCAAGCTAAAGGAGGATGTTCAAACCCATCGCAAAGAAGCCAAAAACCTTGAAAAAAGATTAGATGAAGGGCTAACTAGAATAAATGGTGTAGAGAAGTCCTTAAATGAAAACCATGGCATGAGAACTACATGATGCATGCAGAAGCTTCAGTAGCCAATTTGATCAAGTGGAAGAAAGGGTATCAGTGATTGAAGATAAAATGAATGAAATGAAGCGAGAAGAGAAGTTTAGAAAAAAGAGTACAAATAAATGAACAAAGCCTCCAAGAAATATGGGACTATGTGAAAAGACCAAATCTACATCTGATTGGTGTACCTGAAAGTGACGGGGAGAATGGAGCCAAGTTGGGAAACAATCTGCAGGATATTATCCAGGAGAACTTCCCCAACCTAGTGAGGCAGGCCAACATTCATATTCAGGAAATACAGAGAACACCACAAAGATACTCCTCAAGAAGAGCAACTCCAGGACACATAATTGTCAGATTCACCAAAGTTAAATGTTAAGGGCAGCCAGAGAGAAAGATCAGGTTACCAACAAAGGGAAGCCCATCAGACTAACAGCAGATCTCTTGGCAGAAACTGTACAAGCCAGAAGAGAGTGGGGGCCAATATTCAACATTCTTAAAGAAAAGAATTTTCAACCCAGAATTTCATATCCACCTCAACTAGGCTTCATGAGTGAAGGAGAAATAAAATCCTTTACAGACAAACAAATTCTGAGAGATTTTGTCACCACCAGGACTGCCTTACAAGAGCTCCTGAAGGAAGCACTAAACATGGAAAGGAACAACTTGTACCGGCCACTGCAAAAACATGCCAAATTGTAAAGACCATTGATGCTAGGAAGAAACTGCATCAAGAATAAGCAAAATAACCAGCTAACATAATAATGACAGGATCAAATTCACACATAACAATATTAACCTTAAATATAAATGGGCTAAATTCCCCAGTTAAAAGACACAGACGGGCAAATTAGATAAACAGTCAAGACCCATCAGTGTGCTGTATTCAGGAGACCCATCTCACATGCAGAGACATACATAGGCTCAAAATAAAAGGATAGAGGAAGATCTACCAAGCAAATGGAAAGCAAAAAAGAGCAGGGGTTGCAATCCTAATCTCTGATAAAACAGACTTTAAACCATCAAAGTTCAAAAGAGACAAAGAAGGCCATTACATAATGATAAAGGGATCAATTCAACAGGAAGAGCTAACTATCCTAAATATATATGCACCCAATACAGGAGCACCCAGATTCATAAAGCAAGTCCTTAGAGACCTACAAAGAGACTTAGACTCCCACACAATAATAATGGGAGACTTCAACACCTCACTGTCAACATTAGACAGATCAGTGGACAGAAAGTTAACAAGGATATCCAGGACTTGACCTCAACTCTGCACCAAGCAGACATAAACCTGCCACCAAAACAGAAATATAGACCAATGGAACAGAATAGAGCCCTCAGAAATAATACCACACATCTACAGCCATCTGATCTTTGACAAACCTGACAAAAACAAGAAATGGGGAAAGGGTTCCCTATTTAATAAATGGTGCTGGGAAAACTGGCTAGCCATATGTAGAAAGCTGAAACTGGATCCCTTCCTTACACCTTATACAAAATTAATTCAAGATGGATTAACAACTTAAATGTTAGACCTAAAACCATAAAAACCCTAGAAGAAAATCTAGGCAATACCATTCAGAACATAGACATGGGCAAGGACTCCATGACTCAAACACCAAAAGCAATGGCAACAAAAGCCAAAATTGACAAATGGGATCTAATTAAACTAAAGAGCTTCTGTACCACAAAAGAAACTACCATCAGAGTGTACAGGCATCCTACAGAATGGGAGAAAATTTTTACAATCTACGCATCTGACAAAG
The DNA here is from genome assembly GCF_001698545.2 of Rhinopithecus bieti. Lineage (NCBI taxonomy): Eukaryota > Metazoa > Chordata > Mammalia > Primates > Cercopithecidae > Rhinopithecus > Rhinopithecus bieti. The sequence continues at coordinate 61,994 of NW_016806874.1, read as the reverse complement.
GGCTAATATCCAAAATCTACAGAGAACTTAAACAGATTTATAAGAAAAAATGAAACAACCCCATCAAAAAGTGGGCAGAGAATATGAACAGACATTTCTCAAAAGAAGACATTTACGCAGCCAAGAGACACATGAAGAAAGGCTCATCATCACTGGCCATCAGAGAAATGCAAATCAAAACTACAATGAGATACCATCTCACACCAGTTAGAATGGCGATCATTAAAAAGTCAGGAAACAACAGGTGCTGGAGAGGATGTGGAGGAATAGGAATGCTTTTACGCTGTTGATGGGAATGTAAACTAGTTCAACCATCGTGGAAGACAGTGTGGCGATTCCTCAGGGATCTAGAACTAGAAATACCATTTGACCCAGCCATCTCTTTACTGGGCATATACCCAGAGGATTATAAATCATGCTGCTATAAAGACACATGCACACGTATGCTTATTGTGGCACTATTCACAATAACAAAGACTTGGAACAAACCCAAATGTCCATCAATGATAGACTAGATTAAGAAAATGTGGCACATATACACCATGGAATACTATGCAGCCATAAAAAAGGATGAGTTCATGTCCTTTATAAGGATATGGATGAAGCTAGAAACCATCATTCTGAGCAAACTATCGCAAGGACAGAAAACCAAACACTGCATGTTCTCACTCATAGGTGGGAATTGAACAATGAGAACACTTGGACACAGGGTGGGGAACATCACACACTGGGGCCTGTCATGGGGTGAGGGGAGTGGGGAGGGACAGCATTAGGAGATATACCTAATGTAAATGGCGAGTTAACGGGTGCAGCACACCAACATGGCACATGTATACGTACGTAACAAACTGCACGTTGTGCACATGTACCCTAGAACTTAAAGTATAATAATAAAAATGAATAAATAAAATACACATCAAAGAGAAAAAAGAAGAAAAGATATCATTTTCAATAAAAACACGAATGATAAAATACTGAAAGTTAGGCCTCTTAAGGAACATTTAGGACCTGTATTAAGAGAAATGTAACCTTCCTCCTCCTGATCTGGGAACAGAAATTGATCTCTTGTTTTTTAAAAACGATACACTTTTACTTGGAACCGACCCAAATGCCCATCAATGGTGGACTGGATAAAGAAAATATGACACATATATACCATAAAATACTATGCAGACATTAAAAAGAATGAGTTCATCTCCTTTGCACGGACATGGATGAAGCTGGAAACCATCATTCTCAGCAAACTAACACAAGAACAGAAAACCAAACACCACATGTTCTCACTAATAGGTGAGAGTTGAACAATAAGAACACATGGACACTGGGAGGGGAACAGCACACACCAGGGCCTGTTGGGGCAGGGGTGTCAAGGATAGGGGGAGCATTAAGACAAATACCTAATGCATGCAGGACTTAAAACCTAGATGATGGGTTGATAGGTGCAGCAAACAACCATGGCACATGTATACCTATGTAACAAGCCTGCACATCCAGCACCTGTATCCCAGAACTTAAAGGACAATGAAAAGATACACTTTCAAAATATAAATACATATTGTTGTAAATATGTCAGTTGTCTCTTCTCTATTCAATAATCTGAAATTTATTGCAATTTCAATAGAAGTATCTTTAAGATTATCATTTGTGGATAGATGAGAAATTTGTATGAGAAATTTCTAAAAAAGAAGAGAATGGAGGTGTGGACTAAACCTATAATCTATCAAAAGTTCTCCAGTCTGTATCTGGGCAATTTAAAAAAAAGTCATTGTTACTAAAACTTGTTTAGTATTGGTGTATAAATTGGGTAAATTAGGAGAATAAGATAAAGGATGCAGAAATAAATCCAAATACAAATGGGTAGTTAATATATAATAACAGTGGTATTTCAAGTCAGTAAAAGTGATAAATTTTTAAATAAATAGTTTATGTACAACTAGTAGATCTGTTGGGGGTAGGGGTGAATAGTATATGAAAGTATTCTTACTACTATGCTGTTAGAGAAAAAAACTAGAAAATTATATATGAAGTATTTGTATTTATGTAACAATCTATGTATATGTATGTGTGCATACATATTATATGGACATTGTTTCTCTGCCTTTTGGCTAAGATCAACCATAGTATAGTATATGGACATATATCAAATTGTGAACATAGACATACCTTAATTTTTAGATTAAAAATACATTCTGCCTTCTGTATATGTCTTAATGGTTTTCAATGTTTTGCTTTTGAAGTTGCATAAAGTATGTGTTGCTTTTGGGATTAGGAAAATATTACATTGGAACCCAAAAGGTGTAATATACAGTAAATACAGCTTGTCATTTATTTCTCTGTCACCTCTTTATTACACACCTATTAAGTGAGAGGTATTGTGCTAGAATCTGACTTGATTAGCTAATTGTGTTGTTTTGTTGTTGTTATTTATGTAAAACCCTGAATTCAAGAGATACCTACAATTTTTATCTTGATATGGAAGCATGAACAAATAATCAACTTATTAATAATTTATATTCCATTTTGTTCTAAGTAAAACTAAGTCAGCTTAGATCAATTTCAATTTTTATTAGCAGAGGCAATTAGACAGTTGATTGTCCTTGGATGATTGAAGTTGTCTTAACTGGAGATGCCTGGGAGTTACAACAGTCCCCATCACCTTATCCCATGTATATAGGCAGTAACTGACGGGTGCAGAGGTATAAACTCTGCTGTCCTCAAAATGAAGCAATCCAGACCTCCCCGAGGAATTAAGTGAGACTACACCTCATCTGAAGACACAATCTTGGTTAGCTTCTTGCCTTTCCCTATTCTGTTCATAAGACCCCAAAGATACCAAGAATAAAGAGAGAGAGAAACGCATTCTGGCCCCAGTAACACTAAAATTAATTGAGGCATACAGTCCTGGAAAGACACAGAGTTTGGGAGAAACAGCAAGATATTTTGTTTCTGAAAAACAGTAAGTGTGGTGTAGAATTACACAAGCTAAATCTGAAAACCTAAGGAGGCCACCTTGTGAAAAGCAATATTGTGTGGTAGTCAAAATAATAGATCCTGGAGCCCGACCCCTTGGGTCTGGGTCCTGGCTCCCACACTTATAGCTATTGATTTTTAGTAAGTCATTTCCTTGTTGTACACATTTCCTCATTTCTGAAATGGTGGTAATAGTTCCTACTTTATAGGGTTGTTGAATTTAATGAGTTAATATAAATAAAGCACTTAGAGTTGAATCTGCATATAGTGAAGTCAATATACACACTGTATTGTGAAGTCTTACAGAGCAAGCTAAAGAAATGTAGAAAGTATTCTGTAATAATATAATTGACCTGATAACGTCTGTGCTTGGTATCTATTGGACAGTTTTGTAGAGGATGAATTTCACAGAAAAGAAGGCAGAGAATCTTGCTGGCTAAAATTAAAAATTTTGAAAATATTGAGTTTAGGGTGTTTAAGGGTGTAGAGATTTAATTTTCCAGCAGTCAGTGGAAAATATATGTCTAGTAGCTAAGGAAAGAAATCTAGACTAAGAGTGGTGACATACCTTTGAAGACATGGAAGTAACTGAGTAAATGGAGAATAAATGTGAAAGCATGAGGTACAATGATACTTAAAGAGAAAAGAAGATCAAAGAGAATATGGTACAAGGTGAACCATAAGCAAATATAATGTAATAAAATTTAGGGAAAGAGAGATTTTCACAAATAAAAGATGATCAACATCACTAAATACTAAGAAAAGATTCAATAGGATAAAAACTTAAAATGCCTTTGATTTGAAAATTAAGTAATTATCATTGAACCCAATTTCAGTGAAAGCATGTAGAAGTGCAAAAGATCTAATTTAAAAGAGAGTTAAGAGAGGTTTGAGAAAGGCAGGTGCAATACTGGCGAAAGAAGGAGGGAATCAAAATTCAGAGTGTAGAGATACTTTAACGTCTGAGCTAGATAAAGAAAAATGGAAGGATAATGAAAATACAGAAGCTCTTAAAAAGTTGACCTATTACACTGAAACCAACAAAATAATTTTTTTTTTTTTTTTTTTTTTT
>NW_016806874.1:38662-57468 GCF_001698545.2 Rhinopithecus bieti | reverse complement strand
CCAGGATGGTCTCGATCTCCTGACCTCGTGATCCGCCCGTCTCGGCCTCCCAAAGTGCTGGGATTACAGGCTTGAGCCACCGCGCCCGGCACAAAATAGAAATTTTAATAGGAGTGGTTACTAAGTTCTGCATTTAAAGTAAAAAGGGTGAATTTATAGGAAAGACCCGGCTGAAAAGTAGACACAGATTAAATGTGAAACTCTACTTTTATACAATTGCAAACTCAGTGTGTGATGAAATTGTTGAGAAAAATGTTTCAGTTAATGTGTCAGTGGAACTCCTAGTTTATATCTAATATTATGAGGGATTAATTGTATTCTGATGAGATTACATCACACCTCCTGAGTGTCTTGGTCTAGGTTGGAATACCAAGGGTAAAACTGATAAACCTCAGCATCCATGGTAAAGGCTAATGACTGGGCAAACTATGACTATTGATAGATTTTGTAAAATTTTTCTGGGGAAGGGAATGTTTTGAGAGTGATGTCCCTGGAAGTAGATGATATTATTTAAAGAGTTGTATTGCTTTCATACATTCTCTTTTCTCACCTAGTATTATCAAGAAGGTATTGTTTTAAAAGGCTGAAAACATATCTGTTAAATAAATAAATGGAACTGTGATCATGAAATATTGAACTCTTGTCTCCTATGGCACTGCTCCTAATTAACCTCTTCTTTTGAGAAAAAAGTCCATCATCTGCAAGTGAGTGGAGTCCCCCTACACAAAGGGAAAATGAGATTGTTAATTCAACAAAAAGAAATGGTGAATGGTTTTTCTGTATAGGCATTGTGCTCAGTGTTGGGTACAATTGTAAGGTGGTACACTTCAAGCATTATAAAGATGAAGCTTTATGAAATTGTGTCTGTTAATAATTGAGCTGCCCAGTTTAAAAAGTGGTATGATCTGTATCACTGGAGACATTCTAAGGGAGATTGTATGAGCATTTGCTAGGCATGCTTGAGAAATCTTCTGTTAGAATATGAAATATATTACATAGCATCTAAATAAATTCTGGGACTCTAAGGCTTCAATGCTACAATTGGGCAACATGCATGAGCAGAGCCCCTCTACATTCCTTATGGACTTCTCACTCCTGTGCATCTTTCTCCATCTTATCATATCAGAACCTGAGCTAGCTCTGGCACCACCTAGTTTTTTGTGGTTGACCAGAAGTCACATTGTATGACCACCAGTTCCTCCCTTATTCTCTACAATCCTTCTCCCAGTGAAATACTCATATTTTAGATTATTTTACTCAACTTGTATAAAGTCTAGCATCTCTGTGCAGTGTTGGAAGGTTGAGGTGAGGAAGAAGTTATCTAGTATAGAATTGTTAGCTCATTCATTCATTTATTCAGCACATCTGTACCAGTCACCCATGGTAGTACAGCCACTCTACCAGTGTTCACAGAGTTCAGTAAAGAATTTCCAATTACTTTGTTCAATTTCCTCTGTACTGGTATGCATACATAGTTAGATTTACTTCCACTTCCTTAGTTATAAGTTTTGTTTCATGTCTTCTTGATCATTACTATAGCAATACAAACCTTTTATTTTGACATAAAAGTAAAACAAAATCTTTTGCTATTTCATGACACTATGGCTTGGTTGTTATTAAGTATGTATGTATCTGTTTATTTGCTTAAGGTGAAAAGTTAAGGCTTGGTATTGATTTTATTAAGACTACTTCTGGGATACTTGGCTTTCTCTTTTAACACTGGTTTCATGTAAACCCCAAAATCCTCAGAAGCCCACTTGTACTTACAGAATACCTTTTAGCTATATACTCAATAAATATTTAAGTAGGACCAGACACTCCTAATTGCTGTGGAAGCAGCAGTGAACAAAACACAGTCCCTGCCCTCATGGAGCTTTTCTTCTAGTAAAGTTCTCTATGGAAAAAGCCTTACGGTCATCTCCAAATTTTAAAGGATGAAAAATACAAAATATATGTATGTATATCTATATTTATATATACATGCACTATGTCTCTTTCTATTTATATCTATCTATCGCTCTATCTATGTATCTACAGAGAGAATTAGAATCAGATTACATTAAATCATTAAACACATCATTGTGTAAATATCCGAAGTGAAGACTTTGGGTAGTAGAAGAGAGAACTTGCTACTATAGAAAACATTTCCTAACTGGTAAAGTACGTTTGTTTCCCCCTGATCATAATTAAAACCTTTAGACCTTCCTATCTAGATATTCTTGAAGCAAGACATGGAGAGAAGAAATAGCCCAAATTAGCTCCTTAGTTCTGCCTTCAGGAAAGGAAAAGGCGGTGCTGGATGGAATGTCTAACCTGGGTCAGGCCTACTAAGGTCTATGGTAGGAAGCTCAGCTGGAGTTCTTAACCTGGGCAAAGAGATTCTTGGGCAGAATTCACTGGGTTCCTGAATGTAAATGGGAAATGATCATATCTTCATTTTTTCTCACTACTAACTAGAATTTAGCATTTTCTTTCATTATGAATGTAGGAAAGAAATCACAGCTTACGGCTGTCATCAATAGAAATCATAGACATTTTCATACCACATTACAGTTGTTGCAGCTGTCTACGAATAACATTTGTGCTCATCACTGCTTTGAGATTATGGTGGTTATTAGACCCACCACTAGATCTTATTTAATATGTTAATAAAGGCACATATGGTCCTACATCACAATTTTTTCATAATTTGCTAACTACTTCAATATAATTAGTTTTCTTTGTAATTTATGAATTTTATGTCTTGCATTTCAAAGCAGTATACAGCAAAAGGCTCTATAGGCTTCCTCAGTCTGTCAAAGGAGTATGTGGTATAAAAAAATTAAGATGCCTGGGCTACAGAGAAGATGATCTTACTAGAAACACCAGGACTAAAGAATGTCCTAAGCTCTGTGCAGCCATATTCTTAACTCCTCATTTTTTAAAAAAGGAGCTAGGATAGGGACGAGTGGAGGCATGAGAGGGAGGGGTTAATTTCCCCTCTACAGAGTTGAGACAGAGGGGAAGAACTTCTTTCTCTTAGAGTTTCAATTATAGCTCTATAGAATAAAATAATATGGAGGTGGGGGGGCCAGGCGCGGTGGCTCACGCCTGTAATCCCAGCATTTGGGGAGTAGGAGGTGGGCAGATCACGAGGTCAGGAGATTGAGACCATCCTGGCTAACACAGTGAAACCCTATCTCTACTAACAATACAAAAAGAAATTAGCCGGTCGTGGTGGTAGGTGCCTGTAGTCCCAGCTACTCAGGAGGCTGAGGCAGGAGAATGGCGTAAACCCGGGAGGTGGAGCCTGCGGTGAGTTGAGATCGTGCCATTGCACTCCAGCCTGGGAGACAGAGTGACACTCCGTCTCAACAAACAAACAAACAAACAAACAAACAACAAAAAAAAAGAATACTGAGGGAGAGCAGGCAGGGATATTGATGCCCAATTTCAATTTGATTTGGGGAGGGTTGGAGTCAATGCCACAGCAGAGTATAATACAAATGGAAAAACCACCCCACTCTGTTCCTTTGCCATTTGGCCTGTATGCTTAAAATCCTTTCTCCAAACACACATCTTTATTCTTAAGAGGATCAACATTTAGAAAGGCAAGGTGAGACAAAACTAAACACGTGGTTCTACTAAACACCTGAGGAAAACAGGTTACTTGGTTGAGATTTAATGCTAAAAGTACAATAGGAGGCTGATCAAGATAACAGGTGAGATTATACAATGATGATGATTGGAGACCAAAAAGTAGCATATTATGAAAAGTATCTCCCTGTGTCTGGAATTGGTGGGTTCTTGGTCTCCCTGACTTCAAGAATGAAGCCAGGGACCCTCGCAGTGAGTGTTACAGTTCTTAGAAGATGGTGTGTCCAGAGTTTGTTCCTTCAGATGTTCAGATGTGTCTGGAGTTTCTTCCTTCTGGTGGGTTCATGGTCTCGCTGACTTCAGGAGTGAAGCTGCAGACCTTTGTGGTGAGTGTCACAGCTCTTAAAGGTGGCACAGACCCAAAGTGTGATTAGCAGCAAGATTTATTGCCAAGGGTGAAAGAACAATCCTTCTACACCTTGGAAGGGAATCCAAGCAACTTGCCAGTGCTAGCCCGGGTGGCCTGCTTTTATTCCCTTATCTGGCCCCACCTGCATCCTACTGATTGGTCCATTTTACAGAGAGCTGATTGGTCCATTTTGACAGAGCACTGATTGGTGCATTTACAAATCTTTAGCAAGACACAGAGTGCTGATTGGTGCATTTACAATCCTTTATCTGGACAGAAAAGTTCTCTAAGTCCCTACCGGACCCAGAGGCCCCGCCAGCTTCACCTCTTATCACCACAGTGCAATTTGATTGTAGCATTTTAAAGGGGAAAGGAAAAAACAGAAAAGGGAGGCATATAACCCAAATAATCTCTTGACCAAATGTGTCAAGTATATTTGATTCATTTTGAAGCTCACAGCATATCAGAGAGAACCATGCTGCCCTATTAGCTTTGTTTTAATTAGCTTTCCTTATTTGAAAAATGAGCAGAGTGGAGCAAATAGTTTCTAAGGTCGCGTCTAGCACTAACTTTTCTATGTATAGAGCTTGTAAATTCTTTAAGAGGCAGATACAATGTCCTTTAACTTCTGTCCTCCAGCTGCTCCCTTATTCCCTACCCATAGTATAATGTCCTCAACACATTTCTCAGCTTGGTGCTGATTTAGAGAAGCAGAACCACTGACTATAATAGATAACATGTATCAAACTACTGTGTGCCTGCAATTGTGCTAAATGACTTTCACCCATACCTCATTTAATCATCCTGTAACATCAGTAATGGGTAGATGTGTTCATTTTGAAAATGAAGAGCTAGACTCAAAAACAGAGAGCTCTTAAACACATAGCCAGGGTTTAAACCCAGGTCAGCCTGACTACACAGCCTGTCTGTTTCACGATGTTAGTGAAGTGTGAAAGGTGGAAGTAGGAAAGGTGACCATTGCCGAGACCAGTAGAAAAGAGTGGGCTCTTTATGTCCTTGCAGCCAGACAACCGCAGCTTCAGCGAGAGCCAGGGCCCGCTGGAAGCAGCTATTGTTTGAGCCATCTAGATAATCATCTCATCCTCTGTGTGAACTAGTACTGGCTTAAGGTGACATTTCCAATGACTCTTCTACACCCAGGAAGGCACCTGTTGTTCTGGGGTGGAAAATAATTTTTGCCCAATAGATTATAGAGGCCCTGAGAATGAGAAGCCGGATACTAAGAATAACCAGTTACCTTGAAAAACTGCTAGCATAAAGTAGATCTCTATTTCTATGACAGCATGAATAAAATAGACTGTTTTGCATTTATATAGTGCCTTTCCTCTCATAAGAGCCCAGGGGTTTCACTAACACAGCCTTGCAATGAAACACAGTCACCTCAGGGAGACCACCAGGCAGACAACTACAGCTGTGCGAACTGTAACGACAGTGGGGGAGGCGTGCATGAAGCTGAGGATATCAGATGCCTATTCTAAATTGTATGAAATTGAATGCTTTGAAAACAATATATGCTTTCAGTACCACAATATAGACACACCCTCATCAATTCTTGAACTTGCTGACAAGAAGGAGAGAAGTAGGTACAAATGTTCTGTTTTGTAGATTGTGAAATAAAACAATTGTTTGAAACATTGCATTTTAAATTTAAGTAAAAATGGTATCATGTCATTTCTGAAGTTATAGCTCCTAATCTGAATAAGTAGCTCTAAATCTACGCTTACACGTCTATATGTGTGTGTGTGTTTATGTAGTTGATATTGTATTATATATTATACATAAAATTCCTTTCTTCACTTGCCATTCTGTATTTCTGCATATTATGGAAATAATATAATTTAATGGCACATACTATATTTCATTTTCTATATCATAAGCCCATAATTCACTTAACTATGCCCTTTATGTTGTTTCTTTTCTTCCTTTATAAATAATGTAATATCTTTATGTATAAAGCTTTGTCTGTATTTATTTCACTTTATTTTCTTGGAAATAGAATGACTGCATGAAATGGGATGAGCATTTTTAAGGCTATCAGTGCACTTTGCCAAATTGATAAATTAAATTTCTGAAACTTGTACACATTTATATTCTCAGAGGTATTGCACATGCCTTTGTCCATCAGTGCTGTGTGTTATCATTTAAAGATTATTTTCAAATTTGATAAAAATATATATTCATTCTAAAGTTGTACGATTTTTACAAATAATTTATTAGCCATTTATCCATTTGTTTCCTCTAAGTAAATTATCCATTTTTTGATTGAAATATGGTGATCTTGTACTGATTCAAAATAGCTTTTTCATATACTAAGAATATTAACTCCTTTTCACTTTTATTGGAAGTATAGCTTCGTGTTTTAAAGCACTATCTTTGGAATCATTCAACCTTGACTTCCTAGTTAAGCTCTGCAATTTATAAACTGTGAGATCATGGATAAGTTACTTTAGTTTTCAAGCTTCTATTTCCTAAATTACAAAGTGGGGATTATCAGAGGTAGAATTGCCATGAACATAATAAAGGACCTTAGAATTGGACTCACATGGTTATACTTTTGTTTTTTGTTTAATTTGCAGAAATAAGGCATTTTAACCACACTCAGTTAACACAACTCTCTCTTTCCATTGCAGATTCCCCTTTATTTCTCTTCTCCTCTACCACATATTCCCTCGATAACATTTCCCCTTATGGCAGGGACCACTGTGGTAGCTGCAGGCATTTGGGGTTTCAGCTAAGAAGAAATTGAGTTGGGAATACATTTAGTTTCGGTTTAGTGGAATACTTTTATATGGCTCACCACCACCTTCATGTATAGCTAGCCCTATTAGTGGAGGAGTGGTTTCCATCGTGCCAAACTCCTGGTGTTCGGACATTAAGATGGATGGGTAGAGTTTCTAATGCACTATGAATATGTTCCCTGATACTCAGCACTGAAAGTGTGTAATTAGTTGGGGAGCATCAAGGCTTGAAATGTATAAAGCCAGAAGTTAGCCTGTGGGAATTCTCCAGATCTTACAGATCATATAGGAAAGAAATTTGATAGAGGTTTACCCAAAATTGACAATACTTCTAAAAATTTACATGACAGTATTAATAATGATTTGAGAATCTGAAAGAAACTTCTTTAAATTATCAATATTAAAAAATACAATTGCTGTTTTTATGAAGAAGTAATCAGAGTATGTAGCCAAAACGTGTACAGGGAAAAGTATCATAGAACTGCCAAACAAGTATTTAATTGAAATAAATTTTTTCCAGATTTTATGGTATTTGTGCAATCTATTAGCTTTTTTGAAATTTGTGTTTTTTGAAGTTTGTGATTTTTCTCATCCTAAGTTAAAATTCATTTTCATAACTCATTTTGTATTTGTAACAGTGTTTTCTTTTTCTTAAAGAGAGACTCAGAATTGTGATAACTTAAGCCCTTCAAAAATCTGGATATATGTAGGCCCACATATATACATTAGGTAAGGTCAAGATGACACTTACCTTTTGCCATGTAGCTAATAATTTTTTGCCGCACTATTTATTGACTATCACTCCTTCTCATTAATTTATAATGCTTAATTTATTATTTGTTGACAAGCTTATACATCAGAAGCTGTTCTTGCCTATTTTGGTTTTTGAGCTGTCTGTAGTTTTGGTGCGAGGAGCACAAGGCTTTCATAACAATACATTAAGAATATGCTTTCCCTTAGCTGGGCGTGGTGGCTTAAGCCTGTAGTCCCAGCTCCTTGGGAGACTGAGGCAGGAGGATTGCTTGAATCCAGGAGATGGAAGTTGCGGTGAGCCAAGATTGCACCACTGTACTTTAGTCGGGGAAAGAGAGTGAGAGTCCATCTCAAAAAACAAAGCAACAACAACAAAAAGAAACAAAAATAATATTTTTTTAATCTCTCAGGATAAGTCTTCCCATTCATGATAACTTTGATTTTTATGAAAATGTTGATTCTCTCTTGCTTGTTATTCAAAATTGATTCTGACATCATTTTGGTTTTTTCTCCCAGTTTCCTTCAAAATCCCCACTGATATTTTGATTGGTATTACAAGAAACTTTAAAAACAACTTGAGTTTAGACTGATGTGTTTATAACATTATCTCTCCATCCAGGAACATAATATAGCTCTATAATCCAAGTCTTCTTTTATATTGCTCATTATTATTTTGGAGTTTCTTCAGAATATGTTTATTTAAATTTTAAAAACCCCTATTTTTTTCTAGAAAGATTTGAATTGTCTCAGAGTTAATTCAGCAAGATCAAGTGGGATAGTTTTCTGGTTTATTGGAGATTTGTCATTTTCTAGAGCAAATTGGGATCCAAAATGACTTTTAGGTCTAAAACATCTTTCTAGTAATTCAAATTTTCCAAGCTTGCTTCTTTTCATTAATTCATTTTTTGGGAAATATTTTTAGTATTAGTTTTAACACATTTAACTGTGGGATTGAGAATCTCAAAAACAATTCTGGCTTTAGGACCTTTCAGAACGTCTGAGATTTATAACATGTGTGAGCTAATATTCTGCCTGCTTTGAATCTTTTGTGTCTTTTAAACAAACTTGTGACTAATTTAGAAAATATAGGTGTTAATGAGAAAAGAAAGACAAACACATGCTAAGTCTCCATGCAATCAATGGTCATGTTGATGGCTACAAGACTGATTTGTTCACTGGCTGTGTTCATTGGTCATTCTAATGATAGCATCAGATTCTCATTAATGTTTCCATGAGTAGAATATTTGGGCTATTAATACTGTGGCTCTATCTTATCAATCAGAATGACATAATTAATACGTAAATTATTAAAACTTTCCAAGGAAAAAAATAAATTATTGACATTTGGAATACTTTACAACTCATCTAAAATGTTATGAGCCTGTTATTTTCATATTTCAATATTATTGGAAGATTGATGAAAAATTTTTTATCCATTAATTTCTATTCCTGGGAAAATGTTAAGAAAAGGTAATGGAGAAACCAATTAATTACCATCTAAAATTAGAAAGATAATGTAAAATTAGAAACTAACCCAAAATTGTTTTAAGCGTATTTGTATTGGAAAGTCACAAAAAATGAAAACTGTATAACGAAACCGTATTATGCTCTCAGGGCCATAGTTATTTCACCTAAAAATGTTGATAATAATGAGATTATTGGTTCTTATCTCAGAGGACTGCTTGTTTTTTTTTTTTTTTTTTTTTATTTGAGAGATAGTTTTACAAGACTGCTTAAATTTATGGTGAACTGATGGCTGATTTTTTCTTTTTTTTTTTTTTTTTTTTGAGATGAGACAGCGTCTCGCTCTGTCGCCCAGGCTGGGGTGCAGTGGCGGGGTGTCAGACCACTGCAAGCTCCACCTCCCGGGTTCCCGCTATTCTCCTGCCTCAGCCTCCCAAGTAGCTGGGACTACAGGCACCCGCCACCTCGCCCGGCTAGTTTTTTTGTATTTTTAGTAGAGACGGGGTTTCACCATGTTAGCCAGGATGGTCTCGATCTCCTGACCTCGTGATCCGCCCGTCTCGGCCTCCCAAAGTGCTGGGATTACAGGCTTGAGCCACCGCGCCCGGCCAAGGCTGATTTTATACAAAGGAAATGTTGTGGTTCTAATCTCTTACATCATAGTTAGGCTTTTGATTCTGTTTTGGATGATATATATGTATCCATTACCTGAGTAGGCATAATAGACCATATATACATATTAAGGTGGGTAGCTATCACTAGTGAATATGTAAATAATTGATATCAATGGGTTATGTTAACCTAGAATGACATATCAATTGATTTTTTATCACAATTATTCCTGCATTTAATGGGATTTAATGGTTCAATCAATAACCTGAATGACCATCTTCATTAGGTGTGCAAATGATACTATACTAGTTAGTAGAATGAGTATTAAAATTCAGTACAACTAGAGCATGCTTCAAAGCTGTAAGAAATATGGAATATTTAATAAGAGAAAATACACTTATGGAAAGATAAGATATATAATAGAATATAGAAAATTACATATATTTCTCAGATTAGACATATCTGTGAGTCAGCACTTAGTGTGGATCACAAAATAAATAAATTTAAAGCAAATCTCACCTATGTTACAGAAAGCATAAAGTCCCCTCAAATTATAGTACACAAACAAGTTTTAATGTAAAATAAATTAAGCACAGTTTTGCAGTCTATAAAAACAAATATTATAAATTAATTCACCTGTTCTCAAGTCTGCCTCTACATTTCTGAATACTTACAGTAGTTTATTTGATATGAAATATTTTAGGTAAACACAAAAGTACAGATAATTACATAATACCTCCATATTAACCACTCAGCTTAAGAAATAAATTGTTTAAAATTAAAATCTTTTTTGTATGGGGTCAGTTATTTGCATTTCTTTTATGCACGATAACTCTTGTTTCTTGTAAACTAGAAACTCTCAAAACAGGGAATAAGTCAATCAAGTCACAGCACTTTAACAAAAACTCTACCATATGTATGTTATGTTTTGTGACAATAATAATTATCACAGAATCTTAGAGTGCCATACCCAGGCTTTCTCTCTCCATATTAGGTATGTAAAGGTCAATGATGTCTTCAAATATAATTTTAATAAGACATATAGAAGGCATATGAGTGAAAGCTACAGAAATTTAAGTTTTACAGTCTAGAAGAAAACCTGAGGGATCACTTATAAATAGACTACAATATAATAGTAATTGTAAATGTAAGTAATATTCAATGGTAAATAGAATGAAAGTTATTTTAATAAATAAAGATGACTAACAGTTATTGGAGAGGTGTTTGGTTATAATACTAAGCCTTAGGGATTATGTTAAGTGCTTTCATGTGGACTATCTTAATGAATATTCACAATAACCTTAGGAAAAATGTTTTATTAGAGCCATTTTACAAATGAGAAAACTGAGGTTAGAAAGAAAGGTTAAATTGTAGAAGACCAAACATTACAAAAAAGTGGGTCAGAATTTTATCTCAGACAATTTGTCCACACTCCTAATTAGTGAAAACAGCTCATAAATTATAATTTATTAGGAATTTTGATCATACACATACAACATTTTTGTGTACATGTGGGTGTGTGTTATAATTTAAAAAATATACCTTTATACATATTACTAAACAATCACATGCTTCTTCAATTGCTTCTCTCTTTTTACTGTTCCTTTGACATTTCTCTGTTTACATTACCAAAAATTTTTGATTATGCACTGTGGGTTACTTCCATGCTTCTCCAAAAAAAAAAGTTGAGTCATTAAGTCATATTAGTTAATACTATCACAAAAGTAAGCATTACTTGAACAAATTATTTTATAAAGAGTAAAGAACATTAAATAGTGAAAGAACAGGGACAGGAAAGGAACTATAGTGGGTTAAATGTTGAATGGAGGTCTGTTATCAATGATAAGGCCATCACTCATATTGGATCACTCGGAGATTGATGCATAACAGTAAGAAGAACCAACCAAAGCAGTTGAAGAACTAGGAGTGGACTGTGGTTGAAGGCTAATAATAGGGAATTTGAGGACCACTGATGAAATAATTTAGATATTATGGTGGAACCAAACAGCAAAGATGAGTAGTCAGACCTGTATCTTGAGAGAGGCAATAAAGATAGAATAGTTTACATTAGACAACCTCAATGTAGTTGAGAGCCAAAGAAAAAATAAAGTGTAGAAAACTGGAGCATATCTACAGCCAGTGTTGTAGTCAAGCTTCTGTCAAACAAGAGAGTGTTGGGCCCACCCTGGTACTAGCCTGGCCCCTACTATCCTAAGGTCCAAGTCTGCCCCAGCAGCAAGCTAGCCCTTTCAGACCCAGGTGCAGCCTGGCCCCCATGGCCTCAGGCTCTAGGCTCATTCAAGCAGCAGAACAGCTCCCGTAGCCCCAGGCTCTAAGCCAGCTCCTAGGCACACATGACCGAGGCATACTTCTGTATGGTGTTCCAGTGCCACCCCAGAGCTAGGTAAGCTCCTGCAGACTCAAGCTTGAGGCTCACCCCAGTGCCAGATCAGATCCTGTAAACCCAGGTTTTAGGCTGCCCCCATGTACCAAGTCAACGGTTTCACTCACTTTCTGATTCAGGCTGACCTGAGAAATCTAGCAGTAATCTTGCCCATGGGCCCTGCCAGATGGCTCACTCAGAATCTCTGGGCAGGCTGAATGGTGTGGAGTTATTCTTGCCAGAGCTAGTCTACAAAGACTGGAATTGGTACCTACTTCTTCAAATCTAGACACCAACCTACAGTATAAGCCTCACAAACAATCTGGAAAACATGACACCACCAAAGAAACAAAATAGAATACCAGTAAGCAACTTTTAAAAATGGAGTTGTACAATCTACCTAACAAAGAATTCAAAATAATCATCTTAGAGAAGCTCAGTGAGCTACAAGAGAACAAATATACATAAAACAAAATTAGGAAAACAATATATGGGCAAATAGGGATTTCAAGAACAAGATAGACATCATAAAACAAAAAAAATTTGGAACCAAAAAATACAATTACTTAACTAAAAAATTTTATAGAGAGCTCCAACAGCAGACGTGCTCAAGCAAAAGAAAGAGTAAATGAGCTCAAAGACTGATTATTTAAAATCACAGTCATGGGACAAAAAATTAAAGTGAAAAGCAGTGAGGAAATCTGTAAGACTTATGCGACACCATCAAGTGAACGAATATATAAATGATGTAAGTCTCAGAAGAAGCAGGGAAAAAGAAAGAAAAATTATTTAAATAATGACAAACATCTTTCCAAATCTGAAGAGGGAAATGAACATGCAGACCCATGAACCCCAAGGGACCCCAAATCAACTAAATATAAAGAGATCTTTACCAAGACACATTACAATCAAATTTTCACAAGCGAAAGAAATGAGAAACTTTTTTTTTTTGAAAGCTGCAAGAGTAATCAGTCACATACAGAAAATCCCCATAAAACTATCAGAAAATATTACAGCAGATACCTTATGTATTTTGGAAATTAACCCCTTTTAGGTGTGTGATTTGAAAATATTTTCTCCCATTCTAAGTTCTCTTTACTCTCTTCATTTTTTTTTTCCTTTTTCTTTGAAAACATTTTAGTTTGATGTAATCCTAAACATATGATCTATCCTGGACAATGTTCTATGTGCACTTGAGAAGAATGTGTGTTCTGCTATTAGATGAATGGGATGTTTTTTGCATTTCTCTTAGGTTTATTTGATCTATATGGTTGTTCAAGTTCTCTTGTTTTTATTGATTTTCTGTCTAAATGATATATCCGCTGTTGAAAATTATATATAATATATAACCAATATAATGTGTTAAATACACAGTATAAAAGATGTAAATCGTGAAGGCAATAACATGAAATGTGAGAGGAAGGAGAGTTAAAGTGTCAAATTTTTGTATGTGTTTGAAGTTAAGCTGTTATCAAATTAAAATAGACTGTTAACAACTACAAGAATTTTTATATAGGCCCCATGGCAACCACAAAGAACAAAAAATCTATAGTAGATACACTAAAGATAAAGAGAAAGGAAAGAAAATACACCATTATAAAAATCTAGTCACACAGGAAGACAGCAATAGTGGAAGACAGTAGGCTAATAAAGGGAAGGATAATGTATTCAAAGTGTTAAAAATATCTACCAAGCAAGAATGCTGCAGCTAGCAAACTCTCCTTCAGAAATATAGAAGAGATAAAAACTTTCCTACACAAAGAAAAGCTAAGCAAGTTTGTCACCACTGGATCTGCCTTTCAGGAAATGCAAATGGTAGTTCTTCAAGTTGAAATGACAGGGTGCTAACAACATGAAAACATATGAAATTATAAAACTCTTCATAAAGGTAAGAATATAGCCAAGTTCAGAATACTCTAATACTGAAATGGAGGTGTGTATTACTTTTAACCATAGTATAAGTTAAAAGACATAGGTATTAATAACTGTAGACACAATAATTCATTAATAAATACACAATATGAAAAGATGTAAGTCATGACACCAATAACATGATGTGTGAGGGGAAGGAGAGTTAAAGTGTCAACTTTTGTATGTGTTTGAAGTTAAGTTGTTATCAACTTAAAATAGACTGTTAACAACTAGAATTTTTATGTAGGCCCCATGGTAACCACACACAAAACTAATCTGTAGTGGATACAATAAAGATAAAGAGAAAGGAATCAAAGCATACCATTATAAAAATCAAGTCACGAAGGAAAACAGGTAGAGTGGAAGAAAAGAAAAAAAGGAACTACAAAACAGAAAATAATTAACAAAATCGCAATAGTAAGTCTTAACCTGTTACTAATTACTTGTAAATGGATTACATTCTCCAATCAAAAGGCAGAATGCATTTAAAAAATACAATTATATACTGCCTACAAGAGACTCACTTAAGATTTAAGGACACACAGATTGAAAGTGAAAATATGGAAGAAAACATTCCACGTAAATAGTAGTCAGAAGAGAACAAGGGTGTCTACACTTAGATAAAATAGATGTTAAGTCAAACACTGTAAAAGAAGATAAAGAAGGTCATTATATAATGATAAGGTGGTCAATTGAAGAAGAATATATAAAAATTATAAATATCAATGCATTCAACATCCTAGTACCTATGTATGTATTGTAAATATTTATAGAACTGAAGTTAAAAATAAATAGAAATATGATAATTTAAGGGACTTGTATATATAATTTTCAATAATGGATATACCATTTAGATAGTAAAGTCAACCAAGAAGCAGAGGACTTGAACAACTGTATAAATCAAATGAACCAAAGAGAAATGCACAGAACAGTCCATCCAAGAGCAGCAGAATCCACATTCTTCTCAAGTGCACATAGAACGTTCTCCATGATAGATTGTATGTTTGGGATTACATCAAATTAAAAAGTTTTCATGGAAAAAAGAAACTATGAAGAGAGTAAAGAAAACTTCAGGGTAGAAGAAAATATTTTCCAACCATACATCAATTAAGGGGTTAATTTCCAAAATACATAGGAACTTAACACTTCAATAGCAATGAAACAAGTAACTCTATTTAAAAATGGGCAAAGAATCTTCGACAGATATTTTTTAAAAAGAATACATACAAATAGTCGAGAGGTATATAAAAAATTATCCACCTTACTAATCATCAGGAAAATGTAAATCAAAACCACAATGAGATGTGACTTCATACCTCTTAGAATGACTACTATCAAGAAGACAAAGATTAACAAGTATTGGCAAGAATGCAGAGAAATTGGAACCCTTGCACACTATTAGTGGGAATGTAAAATAGTCTAGCCATCATAACAAAACAAGAAGGTTCATCAAAAAATTAAAAATAGATCTACCATATGATCCAACAATTGTACTTCTGTGTGTATATATATATATCCAAAAGTATTGAAATCAGAATTTCAAAGAGACATCTGTACCCCCATGTTCACTGCAGCATTGTTACAGTAGCCAAAATACGGAGTCAACCTAAGTACCCACTGAAGGATGAATAAATAAAGAAAATGTAAGATTTCACATATGTCTATATAAAATAAAATATTATTCAACCTTTTAAAAAAGAATATCATTTCATTTGCAAAAACATGGTGAACCTGGAGGACATAATGCTAAGTGAAATAAGCCAGGCACCAAAAGACAAATACTGCATGATCTTTCTTATATGTGGAATGTAAAAATGTCAGTCTCATACAGGTAAGTAAAATGGTCATTACTATGGGTTAGAAGGTAGTGGGAGAAATAAGTAGATGTTGATCAAAGGGGATACAAACTTTTGGTTATTCAGGATGAGTAAGCTCTGGAGATCTAATACACAGCATAAGGACTATACTTAATAATACCGTGTTGTACACTTGAAATTTGCTAACAGAATAAATCTTAAATGTTCTCATCACAAAAAATAAAAACGAAATTATGTGAGGTGATGGATATGTTAATCAGCTTGACAGTGGTAATCATTTTATAGTGTGTGTGTGTATATATATATATATATTTAAAAATCAGGTTGCACACATTAAATAGATACAATTTCCATTTGTCAATTATACCTTAACGAAGTTGGAAAAAAATGAGAACAAAAGATGAGGGGGTACTGTGCAATTGTTATGCTTGCCATCACTACTCCCCAAACTGCCTGCTTGACTTTTGTTCTTAAGGGTACTACGAGTAACTTCTGACTTCAGGGGTCTCAGGGAGTCTCTGGCAGGCTTCAAAAATCTGTGAAAATTGTAATCTTTCTCTCGTGCATTTCAGTGAACTCACCAGAGGAACTCTTGCTTCTTTCACTAACTCTGAGAACCTATATTTCCCTTATTCAGTCCAGCCCACCTCTCTGTTGAAGTAGCAACCAAATGACAGGTCACACATAAACTTTTGGTTAGATAAATAGACGGATAATCTTTAGAACATGTTCTGTTCCAGTGATTTCATTTCCCTCGATAGAATGATACCTGGAGATTTAATCATTTCCACTGGTGATTGGATGCACAAAAACACAAGACAAGGCAAGAGTGTTGCAGCCTACAGGAAATGCTTACATATAAAATCTGTTTCTGACTTTTAATCAGCATTTGTGAGAAATGGGAAAACTTGAACCCATATAATTTTTAAGAAATTTTAGTCCAAAGAATGTGGGATTAGAGCAATTCATGCTTGTTTTACTTTTATTAATACATTTTTTTTCTGGTAAGTAAAATGCAATATTGCCATTTTGAAAACTCATGGATATGGATTATGCTCTGTATTGAGTATTGAGAAGATGATATTTGTAACTTGTTCTTAATGCCAGAGCCTTAGGGATTCTTGACCACCAATCCACTGATGCGTTATTTATTGAGGTTGTACTATGTGCTGAAAAGCATTCAGCAAAAAAAAACATACTTCCGTGTCACTTTGTTTGCTTTCATACAAGTAAACTTTTAAAAACATAATGAAATTGGAGTGGTCTCCAGGTAGGAAATTTTATTGTGGAGATATTATTACCAGTATTTCTGAATATTCTCAAGCATACATTCAGTCTGAGAACTGAAAAAGTGCTATAATATTATAATTTTATGAGAGTATGTAGAATCTATGTGAATCCTTACATGTAAAGATTATACCAATGAAATAAATTTTCTTGAAATGTTATCAACACATTCTATTTAGAATAATTCCAGAATGTCTTTTGCCATTTAATTCATTAATCTGAGTAACCATTTATTTGTCCATTCGAAAGTATCTTTATTCTGACTGATTAAATTTAGAGAGAAGGGCAAAGTTTCGAGAATGAGCCCCAGTTTTTAGTTTTAAGTCAGCGAATGGATCTTGTTTTAGTTTTAAGTCAGTGAATGGATCTTGTTGTCTTCTAGCTATAGAATGAAAAACCCAGGTGGATGAGCAGGCTTAGAACTGATTTTCGTACTTAGCCTCTTTTAGCTCTCTTAGTGGATGCCATTATCATCATCCTGTGCTCAATCCAAAATCTCAGATGCATGCTTTCCATTAGTCCTCATCAACCAAATACAATCACAGAGATCTCGCGATTCTAGCTCCAAAAGAATCTTCTTTTAAAAAATAGTAATTTGTTTTTAAACAGCTTTATTGAGGCATAATTAATCTACAATAAACTACACATATTTAAAATGTACAATTTGATAAGCTTTGAGATATATAAATAGTCATAAAACCATTACTGGAACTATTTGAATGATATAGCTATTCATTCAGTTACCATATAGTTATTCATATAGTTACCTTATTAGAACTATATGAACTATATCCATCATCCCCAAAACTTTCCTTCTGCCCCTGTTAGATCTCTTCTCCTCCTCCCTGCTTTGCTCCTTCCCATCCTCAGGTAACCACCGATTTGCTTTCAGTCATTATAGATTACTTTGCACATTTCAGGATTGTGAATAAATGGAATCATGCTGTATCTCCTCTAGTCCCCCACCCCTCAACAGCCCCCAGTGTGTGATGTTCCCTTCCCTGTATCCATGGGTTCTCATTGTTCAACTCCCACTTATCAGTGAGAACATGCAGTGTTTGGCTTTCTGTTCTCGTGTTATTTTTCTGAGAATGATATGGTTTCCAGATTCATCCATGTCCCTGCAAAGGACATGAACTCATCCTTTTCTATGGCTGCATAGTATTCCATTGTGTATATGTGACATATTTTCTTTATCCAGTCTATCATTGATAGGCATTTGGGTTGGTTCCAACTCTGTTATTTTTGAAATTAGCATTTCATAACTTAATTTCTGAGGGTTCATTGCTAGTATTTAGAAATACAATTGATTTTTGTATGTTGATCTCAAAAACAGCAATGTTACCTATCTTGTTTATTAGATCTAGTAACTTATTTGTAGATTCCATTGGGTTTTCTACAAACAGACTCATGTTGCCTAAGAATAAAGGTTTACTTTTTTCCCACTATGAATCCTTTTTATTTGTATTTTTTTGCTTGCCTTTTTGCACTGGCTAGAATCTAAAGTATAGTGTTGAATAGACATGGTGAGAGCAGATATTCTTACAACTGACCCACACTTAGGTTTGTGGGGAAAGCACTCAGTCTTTCACCATTAAATACATAAACTGTACTTAGTTTTTGTAAATGCTTTTTATCAGGTTGAGTAAGTTTATTTCTTTTCCTATTTTGCTACAATATTTTATCAGGAAAAGTTGTTGATTTTGTCAAATGCTTTTTCTGCATTTATTAAGAAGATAATTTGGTTTTATTTTCAACTGTGTTAATATGATGAATTACATTGTTTTTTTTTCTTTTCTTTTCTTTTCTTTTTTTTTTTTTTTTTTTTTTTTTTT
>NW_016806874.1:32451-36026 GCF_001698545.2 Rhinopithecus bieti | reverse complement strand
GCTGGAGTGCAGTGGCCGGATCTCGGCTCACTGCAAGCTCCGCCTCCCGGGTTTATGCCATTCTCCTGCCTCAGCCTTCCGACTAGCTGGGACTACAGGCGCCCGCCACCTTGCCAGGCTAGTTTTTTTTGTATTTTTTAGTAGAGACGGAGTTTCACCATGTTAGCCAGGATGGTCTCAATCTTCTGACCTTATGATCCGCCCGTCTCAGCCTCCCAAAGTGCTGGGATTACAGGCTTGAGCCACCGCGCCCGGCATTGTTTGTTTTTTTAATATTAATTTGCATTGCTGGAATAAACCCACCCAAAGGTCACCTTCAATTGTAATAATCTTTACGTGTCAAGGGCAAGGTCAGGTGGAGATAATTAAATCACGGGGCAGTTACCCCCATATTGTTTTCATGGTAGTGAATAAGTCTCATGAAATCTGATGGTTTTATACATGGGAGTTCCCCTGCATAAGCTCTCTTGCCCGCTGCTATGTAAGACATCCCTTTGCTCTTCCCTCATCTTCCACCATGACTGTGAGGCCTCCCCAGCCATGTGGAATTGTGAGTCCATTAAATTTCTTTCCACTATAAATTACTCAGTTTGGGTATGGCTTTGCTATCAACATGTGAACAGATCAATACAGTAAATTGGTACCAGGAGTGGGGTACTGCTGTAAAGATACCTGAAAATGTGGGAGCATCTTTGGAACTGAGTAACAAGCAGAGATTGGGACAGTTTACAGATCTCAAAAGAAGACAGGAAAATGTGGGAAATTTTGGAACTTCCTAGAGACTTGTTGAATGACTTTGACCAAGATGCTGATAGTGATATGGACAATAAAGTCCAGGCTGAGGTGGTCTCAGGTGGAGATGAGGAACCTCTTGGGAACTGGAGTAAAGGTCATGCTTGATATGCAAAGAGACTGGTGGCATTTTGTCTCTGCCCTAGAGATCTGTGGGACTTTGAACTTGAGAGAGATGATTTAGGGTATCTGGAGGAAGAAATTTCTAAGCAGCAAAGCATTCAAGAGGGAACAGAGCATAAAAGTTTGGAAAATTTGCAGCTGACAATGTGATAGAAAAAAAAACCCCATTTTCTAGGGAGAAATTCAAGCTGGCTGTGGAAATTTACAAAAGTAATGAGGAGCCAAATGTTAATTGCCAAGACAATGGGAAACATGTCTCCAGAATACTTCAGAAGCCTTTACAACAGCCCCTTCTGTGACAAGCCCAGAGGCCTGGGAGGAAAGAATGGTTTCATGATCTAGGCCCTGGGTCTTGTTGCTTTATGCAGTCTCAGGACTTGGTGCCCTGTGTCCCAGCTATGGCTAAAAGGGCCCAACGTAGAGCTCAGGCCATTGCTTCAGAGGGTGCAAGCCCCAAGCCTTGGAAGCTTCCATGTGGTGTTGGGTGTGTGAATGTACAGAAGTCAAGAATAAAGGTTTTTGGAATCTCCACCTAGATTTCATAGGATGTATGCACATGCCTGGATGTCCAAGCAAAAGTCTGCTGCAGGAGTGGAGACCTCATGGAGAACCTCTGCTAGGGCACTGCGGAAGGAAAACGTGTGGTTGAAGCCTCCACAGAGAGTTCCTACTGCAGCGCCACCTAGTGGAGCTGTATGAAGAAGGCTACCATCCTCCAGGCCCCAGAATGGTAGATCCACTGACAGTTTGCACCATGTGCCTGGAAAAGCTGCAGACATTCAATGCTAGCCCGTGAAAGCAGCTGGGAGGGAGGCTGTACCCTGCAAAGCCACAGGGGCCGAGCTGCCCAAGACCATGAGAACCCACCTCTTGCATCAGCATGACCTGGATGTGAAACATGGAGTCAAAGGAGATCATTATAAAGCTTTTAGATTTGTCTGCCCTTTTGGATTTCAGACTTGCATGGCACCTTAGCCTCTTCATTTTGGCCAATTTCTCCCATTTGGAATGGATGTGTTTACCCAATACCTGTACCCTCATTGTATCTAGGAAGTAACTAATTTGCTTTTGATTTTATAGGCTCAGAGGTAAAAGGAACTTGCCCAGTCTCAGATGAGACTTTAGACTGTGGATTTTTGAGTTAGTGCTGAAATAATACTTTTGGGGACTGTTGAGAAGGCATGATTGGTTCTGAAATGTGAGGACATGAGATTTGGGAGGGCGCAGAGGAAAAATGAGATGGTTTGACTGAGTCCTCACCCACATCTCACCTTGAATTGTAATAATCCCTACATTTCAAGGGCAGGGTCAGGTGGAAATAACTGAATCATAGGGGCAGTTTCCCCCATACTGTTCTCGTGGTAGTGAATAAGTCTCATGAGATTTGATGGTTTTGTATATGGGAGCTCCCCTATACAAGCTCTCTTGCCTACCTCCGTGTAAGACATCCCTTTGCTCTTTCTGTGTCTTCTGCCATAATTGTGAGGCCTTCTCTGCCATGTGGAACTGTGAGTCCATTAAACTTCTTTCCTTTGTAAATTACCCAGTCTTGGTTATGGCTTTATTAGCAGCATGAAACAGACTAAGAAACATGATAAGAAACATCATAACCAAACCTCATTTGGTGATGATGTATTATCTTCATATTGTTGGGTTTGATTTGCTAAAATTGTATTTAAAATGCTTGCATCTATGTTCATGAGGGATATTGATCTATTGTTGTTCTATTTTGTGATGTCTTTCAGTTGTTTTGGTATCAGGGTAATGCTGGGGATGTATCCTCTCTCTTTAATTTTTTAGATAATTTTGTGTAGAGTTGCCTGATATGAATTTTACCTTGTTGGACAAATAAACATATCCATATAAATACATATATCATACAACTTTATTAATACCTGGTATTATCATCCTCATCTTTATAGATTAAGGATGTGAATTACAGAGAGGTTAAGTAACTTACCTAAACCCATATGCTGGTAAATGATAGATCCATGATGTGAACGAGGAGTACTGAGTGCAGTGTTTGTGCTCTTAGCCAATACACTGTACTCTTTGTCAATTATAGCATGATTTCCTAGGTCTGTCTGACTCTTAATATTTTAAAGAAAGCAACACTGTCTCTCCTAGGATGACACAATACTGTAATGATGGGTCACAGAAATATTTCTCTACTTCTTTTGGCTAACTTCTCATCTCTCCCATATCCTTTCTTCACCAACTAAAATTAGGGCTATCACCCCTCAGGCTAACATAACACATACCCTTGAACATAAACTTATTACTTTCTAAGCTCGCTGTGTCTGCCTTGTAAGTTGTTGACAGAAAGACACTAAAGTAATTAAGGACATTGCTTCATACACACACACACACACACACACATATGTGTGTATATATATATATATATTTTTTTTTTGATGAAATGCATTTTGGGAAGGGAAGCAGCTATTGAGCTCAGCTTCTGCAATTTTTCTCTTCCTGGAGTTGAAGACACTTGAATTCTACCTGTAGGCTCAGCCCCAACATGGTCTTTAGAACCACTTCTTGGAAAGGGCAGAGGGAAACAGACTCAGTAACATACCACTCTTATTGTCATTCTATTTGAGGTTTCTTGGTCTAGTTT
This sequence comes from Rhinopithecus bieti, assembly GCF_001698545.2. Lineage (NCBI taxonomy): Eukaryota > Metazoa > Chordata > Mammalia > Primates > Cercopithecidae > Rhinopithecus > Rhinopithecus bieti. Next base: position 32,491 of record NW_016806874.1, on the reverse strand, counting down.
TATCAACTAAGCTCCTACAATATTCATATATATATATATA
>NW_016806874.1:0-32112 GCF_001698545.2 Rhinopithecus bieti | reverse complement strand
ATATATATATATAATTTGATTTGATAAGGATACTGTGGTTTTTCCCTAAATGTATATCTGATTATACCAAACTTATTCCACCTTTCCTAGACTATCCAGTTCTAGGATAGGAAATAAAAAAACCGTCTACTCAGAACCAGCCAATCTGCATAGAATGCATTACATAACATTATTAATAGAGTGCTGCCTATGGACCCCATTCCTATGTTAGTAATTCTACCATCTGCTGAGATACTTTCTGATGCTAAGTATTTGCCTGCTGCTTGAGTCCCTGGCTTCATCTGCCCACCTGCCATGTAAGTGCATGCCTGAATTAATACCTGCAGTCTCATGCCCAGTTCTGTGACCATCATGACCTGCTTTGAGGCTATGTTTCCTTCAAGCACTTGCAGCTAGGTCTTTTTCCCTGGCACTTGTCTGGCCAACTGGGTTGTGGTGGTTTCAGATCCCAGATTCCTTGCTGGCAGTCCTGCTGTAATTAACCTAACCATATCAAGCTTTTAACAGAATAACAAACTCAAAGCAAAAATGGCACTTTAAAGTTTATCACCTCCTAACGGATTTACAAATTTCTTCAATCCTGTGCACAAGTCGTTATCCTATCTCCTCATGAAGACCTCTGGGGAAGGAAAATTGACTATCTAAGGAGCCATTCTTTTTCTAGCAAGGTCTCTTTGAAAATTCATTATTCTATTGAGCCAGGTATCACTTTCTTTTAGTTTTTACCCTTTATTAAGACCCCATGGTCCAGCTTAAGGCCATTAATTTTAACAAAAATGTAAACTCACAGTGTTTGATTTCAATACAATTATAAAGCAGAAGTCATGAGTAGGAATTATCAGTTCTACTGGACAACAGCATGCTGGGCTTTACTTTGACATTAACCAGCTGGTAGCCATGGGCAAGTAGCTTAGCTCCACTTCTTTTCTTGTAAATTGAGAAGCTGAACTGGATTCGTGGTTCCAAAATTGTTTATTGGATTTTTTAAGATGTTTACAGACTTCCTAAAACTAAAAGTGCTCTATAAAATAAGATTAGAAAATTCTGGGTTAAACAAATTAAATAGATTTCTTTGCTGAAAGATTTCTCAAAACCTTTAATAAGCTGACATGCTTTTAGAAGTCCTGGAAAGAAGGAGAATAAAAAATGTTTCACTAAATCTGGATTATAGTTTTCTGTCTTTATTTATTTTTGAGCATCTTTCAACAGAGTTCCATTGAACACTTTAGGAAATGCTAGACCTACTTGGTTTCTAAGGCTTAAATAATATATTATGGATTAGTCGGGGTTCTTCAGAGAAACAGAACCAATAGAACTGATGTATTGGCTTATATCATTATGGAGGTTGAGAAGTTCCCATGATCTGCCATCTGTAAGCTGGAGACCCAGTGGTATAGTTCCAAGGCCTGAGAGCTGGAGTGCCAGTGGCACAGACTCCAGTCTGGGTCTGAAGGTCTGAGAACTACGAATACCTAGGGCAGGAGAAAATGGATGTCCCAGTTCAAAAGGCAGAATTAATTCAACCTTCCTCTGCCTTTTTGTTTTATTCAGGTCCTCAAATAATTGGATAGAGTCCACCTCATTAACTTTACTCAGTCCACCAATTTGCATGCTAATTTCTTCTGGAAACACCCTCACAGACGCACCCAGAAATAATGTTTAACCACTTATCTGGGCATACTGAGGCCCAGTCAATTTGACACATAAAATTAACTATCACAATGTGATTCTATGATGTAAGAAAATTGCCTTTAAACAGAAAGTTAAAAAGTTGCCTTGGGGTAGAAATTTCATCATATATATGGGGTGTGCGTGTATGTGTATAATATATAGTCAAATTTATTTCTCAAAATTAAAATATCAATTGCTTAATATACGTTTCAAAAATTCCCCTCAAATCATACTATCAAACTTGCACTTTTTGGGAAGCTCCTCTTGCTTAACACTTATATATTTAGATCACTCCTGAACTGTGCGTTCAGCTGATAAGAAATCGGTATGCATTTGTTGATTCATGTATACCCATGTGTCTGTCTCCTAACTAGAACCTTCAAGGATAAGAATAAGCTGCTTAGTTTTCTTTTATTCAGAGTGCCTAGGATAGGGCTCTAAGTACAAAAGGACTTCACATGTAGATGTACTCTGTCATCATTTATGTATTTTCCAGTTTACTAATAGACCAATGTTTCTTCTCCTCTGAGCAATTTCTTTCCCTATACTGTATTTAGTTTCATGATTTTTAAGAAGTGACATTTGCAATTGCTTAAATACTTCTTGTCAATAGTCTAAGTTGTTCAAAAGATGAGTTGAACTTTAGGTGATATTATTTTCTGGAGAGAACTTTAGTCTCATTTGATACCATACCACAAGAAAAATATGCCGTGCCATTTCAGACAGATTTTAAACTTCCTGTTTATCCCTCCTCCAGTGTGCCAGCTCCTCTGCAGAATGAAATGTCTCCAAATCGCTGAGACTGTAATTTCCATGACAGTGTCGTCCATCTCATTTCTTGCCTGTCCTTTCAGTTTTATGAAGGTTAGAGACATTCTTCCTGGGTGTTTGTCAAATTGTTTATCTAGTCTGGAACCAGCTACCCATGCTCTGCTCAGAATATTTTATGCAGATTCCCCCTTCCCTTGCTGCTGGGTGCCTCTGAAAGCCTGCAGCCACCGAGTCGGGGAGAGAAACATCTTTGATGGCTGTTTCATTTGCTTTTAACCATATTCATTCATGTCAATGTCTGCTACTTACTGGTTGGGCTCAGAATATATGCTGCGTCAACAGGATGGGGCACTTTCGGTTTGGTCACGAGTCTGCTGTATTTTTCTGTCTTACTCCAGTTCAATGCACACAGTGGCTCTGAGGTTCCACTTCATCAGTATTCAAACCTGTTATTCCCATAAGGAGGACATACATACATTCACAAATTTCCTTTCTCTCTCTCTCTCCTCACTTCCTGGAAGACATTTTGTAAAAATGAAATATTGTTTCTTATACTGAACCTCTCCAAATATTTAATGGAAAGGGGTTTACATAGTCATTCACTGATTCATATACTTGACAAAGGGTTATTGAGCATGAATGTGTACTAGGCATTTTGTCTGTTACTAGAAACAAAAAGGGAAATAACACAATATTTTTGCCTTTGAAGAAGTTGAAGGGTTTTGCTTGGGGAAGACAAACATGGTAACACAATATTCAGTTGTCTAGTTAGGACAGGGGCTTGCCATTTTTTTGAAACCTTTTTGGTTAGAAAGAATAAACTTGAATTTCAAAGTTGGTGGCAATTCTTCCATTTTTGTAGGGGAGAGATTTGACTTCTCTGAAAGTAATTATTCTCTTGTGTTTTGATAAATGTTAATAATGTCTTTATGTGATTCGGATATGCAAAGGTGAAACTGTATACTATTCCAGAATGGCAAGGAGCTGGGCTAAAACTTTCTCATAAAAGGTGGACAATTATCTTCACTGTAGGTGGAGCTGCATTCCTGCAAAATATCCTGGTGGGAAGCCTAGCCCTTGATTGCAGTAAGAAGAAGATTGAGATTTTTCCTTTCTGTTGGGTATCAAGAATAGATTTCTTTATAGGGGACCATATTTACAGTCATATTTCAGATTGTTTTTTGTTATTGTAGTTTTATCGTTTTTGGTTTTTTCCTGAACTTTAATTCCTCTGTTGCCCTAAGCTATCAGTCAAGTTTCTACTTTTATAAATGTTAAAAGCTTTGTGAAGTTAGAAAGCAGAATAATGTTATCATTTTGGGTAAAACAGAATGCGAAGAGCCACAGCAACTCATTACGCAATGGGAGGCTGTGATTTCAGGAGCCAAGCACCAGTTAGGTGCCAGTCTATCCTATGAGGTTATGGATGAAAATCAAGCTGAATCTGTGTAACGTGAAATTCTTCTTCACAGATGCCCAGAGATATCAGGGAAAGAAAAACAGTAAAGGACTGGACTTCTTACAGACACATGGTATGAGTTCTCAGATTATTGCTGTTTGGGAAATTAAAGAAAAGGCAACCAGTTCAGAGGAGGGTTCAGAACATTTTGGTATGGTACGTTTAAAGGAACTCCAACGACATCACATCTCAATCCTGAATATGTTACAACAAAAAGACCTTTTGATGCATTTCTTGAGGCTAACGCAAATAAACGTAACTCCTAAAGGCCAAAACAAGCATAGTTGTTTTGAAACACAGTGAGCTGAAACCACAATGAGCTATGAGCAGTGACAAAGAGCAAGCACTGGAATAATCCTGTGTGAAAATTTAAACTAGACTGTAAGCTTAAGATTTTTCAAAATATTTAGGGAGTAGAAATTCAAGCTTCATGTCTGCTTGGAGGCTAGCTTGTGGTTACTGATATTCAGAGAATATTTTGTTTCCTTTGTTCAGTGCTCAAGTTCAAGATGGATAATTTTATAAATAGTCTCCTGGGTAGGTTTGTATAATGTTTAATTTATACTGAGAGCATAGAACATTAGAGTCTTAGTTTTATGTGGTGTGAAAAGTTCAAGTTCCTTTTAGACTTCCCAAATGGGGTAGATGCTCAGTTGGGGTTCTGTGTAGCCCTTATGTGTGCTTCTATGGCCTGATAACCAAAATTAAAGTCCATCCAATTTGATACATTTTCTCAATGTAAAAGACAGTTTGTTTCTCTGTTTTCTTCTCTGGATTCTATTTTATTTTTTACCTCTAATAATCTTTTTTTTTTTTTTTTACTTCATTGTTAATTCAGTGATGCATTTTTAAAAAATAGATTGAGTTAGAAAGTGATGCATTTTTTAAAAGACATAATTTACCTATTACTAAGCATGTTAGTTGTTTCTAGGGATGCTTTATTCAGGGTATCAACTTTACTTCAAAATGGATAAGATGGGAGAAGAAATATGTGATAAATAAGAAATAAAGCAAAATAACTGAATAAGGACAAAATATTTTCATAATCATGTTATGTACAAATAATCAAAATTGCATTTAAGACAGAGCATTTCAAAATGGATTTAAGAGAAAGTCTAGATATAGTCTTCTTTCTAGGTATACATTTAAACCATAAGAAACAATAAATAAATAAAATAATAGAAAAAGATATGCCAATTAAATGCAAACCAAAAGTAATCTGGAGGATGCATTAACAATATATGAGATGAATAGAGTTATTAAAAATAAAGACAGTTACTACATGATGTTAAATAAAAGATTCAGCTCACCTGAAAATACAGCTAACTTGAATATATTTAATAAAATAGACTCAAAATATGTAAGGTAAAAAATTGATGAAACAACAAAGAGAAGTTGACTAGTTCACAATCAATGTTGGAGCTTTTAATACACTACTTTTTAATGACAGTGAGATAAAATAGGTAAGAATAGTTGAATATTTAAATATCAACATAATTGAATATTTAAACAATGACATTAATAAACTTGATTTCATGGGCATATCTAAAATCTCACATCTTAGTAATAGATGCAAAGACATAGTCTCCTTAAACATGTATGAAATATGTAAAATAGTTAACTAAGTATTAGGCCATAAGGCAAATTTTGACAAATATAAAAGAATTAGCCATAATAATCACAGTCTCTGACAACGATGCAATTAAGTTAGAAATGAATAACAAAAAAGGCAAGTTAAATGCTCCTATGTTTGGAAATTGCAAAACATTTCTAATTAACTTTTGGGTCAAAGAAGAAATCATAAATTAAATTACAAAAGCTAAATAATCAAAATACTACATAAGTAAAAATTATAGAATAAAATAGAAGTGGCACTTCAAATTACATATGTAAACTTCAATACTTGGGAAGAAAGATGACAGAAAATGAATGTGCTAACTCTTAACAAGAGGTTAGGAAAAGAACTGCAGAATCTAGCCAATGAAAGTAGAATAAAGGATACAATAAATTTAAGTGCAGAAATCAATGAAATAAAAAACATATATAATACAGATGGAAGCAAATAATAAATATAAACCTCTGGCATTAGTGATTAATGAAAATTATTTCTACAAGAGTTTCACCAAATTTTCAAGGACTGGGTAATTTCCAATTTATGCAAAACTTCTCTTCAGAGATTGAAAAAAAAAAAAAATAGAGGACACACCAAAAGTCATTTCGTGAGATCAGATAACCCTGAAATAAGAACCAGTTAAAAAAAGCAAAAGATTGGAAAATTATAGGATCAGTCTTTACAGGAAAATAGGTGCAAAACTGAATACTTGGAAAATAGATCCAAAAATCTTAAACAAGATATGATTACATTCAATTTAGAAGTGTATAAAAATAAAGAAGATAAAGCCACATTATTCAGTGTGTTTACCCCAGGAACAATATTACATGAGAATGTCTAAAAATTCACTTCACTGAATAATTGATTAAAAGACCAAAGGTGGCAATTTAAAAATCTAGCAAACATTTATGAAAAAAATTAGAACAAAATAAAACACATAAGATCCTAGGTGTAGAAGTAAATTTCCTTAACCTAGTAAAGGGTGTTTTAAAAAAACTCAATAAAATGACTTCGTTTTAAAGTTAGAGCATTAGAAATCTGCTCTAAAATTCAGAAATCAAGTATAGGTCAATATTTTACTAGAGTTTCTAGCCAGCAAAATAAGACAAGAATTAACTCATAAAACATATAAACATTGGAAATAAAGAAGAAAGTTTTAGTAAAGATTAAAGTTTTTAGTAAGCTTTAATAAATACTGAAGTTTTAGTCTTTACAAATGATATGATATAGCAAGTTTAAAATAATCTACAAATAAATTGTGGGAATCAGTAAAATAACTTATTCAGTTGGCTGGATATCAATTGAGTACATAAAATTAAAAGTGGACTTGTAAATTTACCAAAATCAAGCGGGCAGAAAAAGTCATCATTTATATTATATTAATAAGATTTTGACAAATAGACCAATGTAACTTAAAGAGCCCAGATATAAAACAACATACATGTTAAAGTTGATTTATGACAAAATTAGTGCTTTATAACAGTCAAGAAAGGACCATCTTTTCAGTAAATTGTGCCACGTGAAGGCAAACACGTGGACAAGTGAGAATTCTTATACACTTTGCATGACAGTACAAATCATGTAACATATATCAGGAAACTATTTGTATTATCTTTAAAATTTATTTTAAAATAATAATTGAACCTCTATTCTGTATTAGGTACTATTCTGGGTACTTGTGAATATAACTGAAAAAAAAAATAGAAAAAACACATGCCTTCATGTAGGTTCCATTCAAAGGAACATCCTCATAGTTTAGGTCTTGGGAATTTCGTTCTGCAACAGTGTTTTAACATGAAGATTCTCCTAAGAATTAAGCCCCCATTCCCTAAGGCATCCAGCAAATATAACCAATTAATTTTTCTACCCATTTAGAATGATACTAGTTATGTACTATCATTGGGGAAATTGGAAAAATAACAATTACCATCATTGGGGAAATTGGCAATATAACAATTTCCATCATTTTCTGTGTTCTGTGGTGCATATGAGGAATTCCAGTTGAGAAAGTCTACAAGAAACTAGATCACATGTTCATTAGGATCAAGCTCCAAGAATGTTCATGGTAGAATTCTCAAATTTAACAAATAAAAATGCAGGGCATCCAGTTAAATTTGAATGTTTGATAAACAATAAGTTTTAGTATTGATATGCTTTACATGAAATATTTGTGTTTTACCTGGCAACCCTATTTATAGAAACATGATTTATTAGATTCGCTAATACACTCTCTCCAACAACAAGGAGCCAGCAATTAAAGAAATTGCATTTTACTATATTGACAGGGAAGGTACTCATGAACTAGGAACCTCAGCATACAAATGCCTAGGAACAGGAACAATCAGACCAACTCCACAGAGAATTGCTATAAGGAAGAAAAAAAAGACAGCGAATAAAAATATTTCAACTGATGAAACTTCCCCTAGAAACCAACCATGAAGCAGAAGAGAAATTTGAGATATTATTCCAACTGGATATGTTGGATATATCCAATTTGGAATAATATCCAGTTTAAGGATATCCTCAAGCAACCATTGTGAGAAATAAGAAAACATGTCTACTGTACCAGAGTTAAACTAGAGAAGCAGAATATGTACATATAAAACAAGGAATTGGTTTAAGCAATTGCACAGGCTGGCTAAGCAAAACTCAAGCCCGTAGAACAATCCATCAGGAAATGAAGAGCAGAAGCAGATTAGAATTCCAGGGGCACCGGCTACAATTTTTGTCTAACAGTGAGGATTTCTTATCTCTTGGAAAAGCCTCAGTCTCATGGTTTGTTCTCTATTTTTAAGGGTTTCCAACTGATTAAGTCAGCTTCACTTGGGATAATCTCACTTAAAGCCCACCGATTAGGAATTTTCATCACTTCTCCAAAATCTCTTTGCAGGAGTAAGTAGACTGACTGACTAATCAGCAACTGTAGCCTCACCAAGATGACATATCAAAAAGCCATCATTGTCCTCCCCTTGTCAAATTGGCACCCACAGAACACATCTCTTTAATCATACTTAATATCCAAATAAAGGTCGCAACAAAATTATGCATCTTCTTAATACGACACAAGTATCTTGCATACAATTGAAAACTCACTAACCTTTTCCTTAGAAAAAGATACCAAGTCCTTGAGTAATATTGGCTCTTCTTTAAGATGCTATAACTTAAATACTGAAAAAAAAAAACTACTATTAAAACATCTTATGTTTGTTAAGAAAGGGAAAATACTGAAAATATTTGGTTAATATATGTGCAAATGTAATTCATATGAGAAGAGAAAATATGCATAACTGTTACTGTCCTCATTTTGCAATGCAGTTGCACCTTGTATTTATAACTACCTTCTTTGTTGAGGCAAAGAACCTCAGAGGGTCAGGATTTGTTCTCTGGAGTGATCCAAATTTTTATTCCTGAAGGGCCTGGCTATTAGCAATCCTGCCTGAGTTGGGTTGTGATTTTTCATTGACCTTAATTACAGGACATAGAAATACTAAGAGACATTCTAAGGGATTTCCTGTATTCAAGACATACTCCTTTATCCCATTCTATAACAACAACACAATTTCTCCTCGATAGTTAACATCAATCACCCCCATAAGTAACCTTCGTTGCTTATTGATTCAGAGATAGGAGAAGCCCAAAGTTGCCAGATGGCAGTCTCAATTTCATAGACTCATTGTATCATCCCTAGGTAGATGCATTCTTTTATTTGGAACTAAGACCTCTACATCAGCAAAGCTGAAGGTCACAAGAACTGGAAACACAAATTTGATGGTAGATCACTAGAGGTAATAGTGAGAGGAGCCACTCCAAATTCCATAAATTAACTTTTGAACCTGCAAATCATGGATGTGGGAGAAAATGCATCATATATTGGATGCCAATTTGTAGTATATATCTCATCTGAGATGATACTGCCCCAGTCCTGCAAAGTATTGCCCTCTAGCAGGCACCATAACTGAGTCTTCAAAAGGCCACTCTACCATACTATCATACCAACTTCTTCAGGATGGTGAGGAACATGGTGAGAGGAGTGAATTTTATGTCCACGAGTCTATTGCCACAATTTATTTACTATAAAATAAATTTACTGGTTAGAAGCAATGCTGTGTGGAATACTATGATGGTGGAAAGGCAGTCTGTAAGTCCACAGATAATAGTTGTGGCTGATGCATGGTGGGTAGAGTAGGCAAATATCTATCTAGAGCAAGTTCTAGTAAGAGCAGAGTGCTACCCCTCCCATGATGGAAGTGGTCCAGTGCAATCAATTCTCCATCAGGTAGCTCGCTGAGCACCCTAGGAAATGATGCCATATCAGGAACTTAGTGCGGTCTCTGATGCTGGTAGATTGGATGCTCAGCAGTGGCTGTAGCCAGGTGGCTTGGTAAATGAGGGTCCATGTTACTGAGCCCATGTATAACCTTCATTGCTGCTACCATGTCCACTTTCTTTATGAGTACTTTGCACAAGGGCAGGAGTGACTGGGAAAAGATGCTGCTTACGATTCATAGAATGAGCCGTTCTATCCAGTTGATTATTAAAATCCCTCTCTGCTATGTCACTCTTTAGTGAGCATTCACATGAAACACAAAAATCTTTACATTATTTGCCTGTTCAGAGAGGTCTGTCTACATAGCACTTCCCCAGACTCCCTTGTCATCAATTATTTTTGTTGCTGTTGTTTGTTTTTGAGACGGAATCTCTCTCTGTAACCCAGGCTGGAGTGTAATGGCATGATCTTGGCTGACTGCAACCTCCGCCTCCCGGGTTCAAGCGATTGTCCTGCCTCAGCCTCCCAGTAGCTGGGATTATAGGCATGCACCATCCCACCTGGCTAATTTTTGTACTTTCAGTAGGGATGGGATTTCACCACCTGGTCAGGCTGGTCTCCAACTCCTGACCTCGTGATCCGCCCACCTTGGCCTCCCAAAGTGTTGGCATTACAGGCGTGAGCCACCCCACCCAGCCGTCATCAATTTTTTGATCATGATCCTTCCAAGGGCCTGATCAACCAGTGAAATCTTTGGCCACAGTCCATGAAATGGTATAGATTAATAACAGGTGATTTCTTCTCCTAAGACCAATAAACAATCATGTGCACTGCATGAAGTGCTGACCAATGGGAGGACTTCCTTTCTCATTGTCCTTCAGTGGTAGCCTAGACGGGGGCTAGGATTGTCTGCTTTCAGTTAAGTGCTTGCATATCATACAGAACTACCAGTAAACCAGGCCTAAGTTATTTTCTTCCTTAGTAAGCTTGTTACACGGGACTGTCCATTATGGCACAGGTGCAGGCTGACAGAGAGAAAGTCACGTGTAGTGGGATTTGGGCATTGACATTTGGGCCATTTCTTCATGAAATTTACTTGTGCATTTAGGGTCTGCTCCAGTTCAATGTCATCTTTACCAATTTCATTTGACAATGGAGTTTGGATGTGCACACCCAGCCATATGATTTGGTGGGTCAGACAATACCCAGTTCATGATGGGAAGCCAAAGTTGCATGGTAACTTAGTGGCCCATGGTTAACTGTTCAGTTTCCACTAAGGGCCAGTAACAGGCCAAAAGCTATTTCTTGAAAAGCAGACTAGTTATTCACACATGACATGGCTTTGCTCCAAAATCCTAAAGGTCAGTGTCATAATTCACTGATATAGGAGTACCAACATGTCCAAACAACATTGCTATTTGCCACTGATACTTCAAGTACCATTGTATCTCCTGGATAATACGTCTCAAGTGTCAGGGTCACTTGCATGGCAGGCTAGGCCTGTTGAAAAGTCTTCTCTTGTTCTGGACCCTTTTCAAAACTAGTATCTCTCAAGTCTCTTAGTTAATGGGTCACAGTGGTACATCCGAATGGGATGTACCCCAAATTCAAAGAGGCCCACTGTGAGATGAGCCAGATGTACCAATTAGTCAATCACCCCGGAAGAAATATTTTGACATGGTCCCTGTAATTGAGCTATTAGAAGTTTTACTGAGCTGAAATGTTTCTAAATTTTTGTGGGAATGGATATTAGGAGAGTAGGATTAAGGTAATTTGTTATGCAGTAATGGAAAACTAATGTGTCTAGAATCAGAACTTCAAAAACTAAGAAATATTAACAAAAGCAGGATGAGGTGCAATGAGAGTTGATCAAACTCAAACAAATAAAACAAAACAGAAAAGCAGATATAACATAGTCTTACTTGGATTTAGCAGAGGAAAAATAATACAATAAAAGAAAGCAAATATTTATAATTCAGGGAAATATTCTTGAAATAAGGCAAAAATCATATGCACATATTAACAAGAGCCCATTAAGTATCAGAGAAAATTGACACAGAATAGTCAACTCTAGGACATATTGTAGTAAACCACTGATGAAAAAAGACAATTTGATTAGCACCAGAATCTTGAAACAAGAGCAGCACTTCATATAAGGCAACTGTGGTAAACATTTTCAAGAATCTCAAGGAAAGAAAATATGAACCACAATTTTATATGCAGCTAATTTATTCTTTAAAAATCAATGATATGGATAAACAATTTTAAGCATAGAGCAACTCAGAGAATACTATATTCATGAACACTTCATACAACCAACATACTAAAGGATGAGATTCATTTAACCAAGGGATGAAAGCAAGAATATGTAATGATGAGCATTTTTCATCTGTAACTATGGATTCAAAATTAAAACAAAGGTGAAGATAGGGTTAAAATCATGATATATAAGTTATTACATGTTATGACAAAATAGAAATATAGCTAAAAATATGAGTAGAAGGGAAATAAAGGAGAAAATAGTATAAAATAACTTATTATAAAGTTGATGGACAGGAGTCAAAGAATACTATATTTGAAAAATCAGTTAGTAAAACACTGAATACGAAAAAAAAGGAGGTGGACTAGAGCCACTAGAAAATGTACAGATACAATTATAACCACCAGAACTAAAAGGTAAACCTTAAATATCAAAAAAGAGAGAGATAGAAAGACAGCAGAGAAAACATACCACTTAGAAACACAGTAAATGTAGTATAATATACACAGTAATTATAATATAAAAAAAGGCAAGATTTGAGACCAAATGTATTAACATCATTAATAAAACTAAATGGACTTTACTGTCATAGTAAAAGAAAAGATTTAAAACTGGCAAGTAGAGAAAACCAAATTTATATTGTATAGAGACAGTGTAAAATAAAGTGATTCAAAATGACAAAATTAAAGGGATGTGCCAAGATATGTCAGACAAATGGGGAAAAGTGAAAGCAGATTTCATGATACTGTTATCAGACAAAACAGACTACAGGTCAAAAAGCACAAATTAAAATAAAGTAGAACATTCTAAATGCTAAAAATCATGATTTTCAGTGAAGATAATATAGCCATGCATATTTCTGCACCAATAAAATACCAATGACCTAAAGCAGAAACTACACACTACTTAAGGAGAAATCAATGGAAACATATTAATAAAAGAGGACTTGAACACCACTGTCAGTCTATGTCAGGTCAAATGGATAAAATAAAAAATCCCTAAGGATACTGAAGACACAGATGATATCATCAATCCAGACTAACATTGTAGATGTGAGTGTGTGTGTTTGTGTCTGTGTGTATGTAAAACACTATGAAAACAGGGAATATATTATACACCTTCTCAGTTGTACATAAAACAATGACAAAAATTGATCATGAAAATCATTAATTTTCATAAAATAAAAATATTGCAAATGACAATGTCTAATCACAATATAGCAAAACAGGAAATCAAAAATACTAAGTTTAAGAAGAAGAGCTTTGTATGATAAGTTAAAGTAAATTAAAAACTAGATTAAAAGGAAAATACAAATTACAAATTACAAAATATTGTCAAAATAATGATGAAAATATTACAAAACAGAATTGATAAATGTAAAGCTGTGATTAGAGGAAAATTCACAGACTTAGTCACCTATATAAATGCAAATAAAACAATACAAATAAAAAATTAAATTTCCAACTCATGAATCTAGAAAGTCTAGAACAACATAGTAAACTAAGAGAAAGTACCAAAAAAGTAATGAGACAAACTGATGAAGTAGAAAACAAGACAACAGAAGAACAAATCAATAAATCCAAATCTTGTTTCTTTGAAAAAAATGGACAAAACAGACAAACCACTAGTCCATGTAATCAAGATACAAGGGAGAATACACAAATAGAGACAACAAGAAATGATAAAAGAGAAACAACTATCGGTACACAGGAATTTGGTAAAAAACATTATGAGTTAGTTTTATACAATTGTATACAAATAAATTTGAATACCCAAATAACATAGATAATTTCCTAGGAAAATATATCAAACTGCCGGGCGCGGTGGCTCAAGCCTATAATCCCAGCAGTTTGGGAGGCCAAGACGGGCGGATCACGAGGTCAGGAGATCGAGACCATCCTGGCTAATACGGTGAAACCCTGTCTCTACTTAAAATACAAAAAACTAGCCGGGCGACGAGGCGGGCGCCTGTAGTCCAAGCTACTCGGGAGGCTGAGGCAGGAGAATGGCGTAAACCCGGGAGGCGGAGCTTGCAGTGAGCTGAGATCCGGCCACTGCACTCCAGCCTGGGTGGCAGAGTGAGAAGTGACTATATTCTAGTCAGAAAACTTAAAACTCCTTTTGCCACAGAAAATTGAAAACATTATCAAGAGTTAGGCCACCAAAAGAAAACAAAACAAGACATACACAAATTCACCAGGTTCAGGTTATTTCAGGGGAAATTCTGTCAAGCCTTTAGAGACCAGATTACTCCAGTGTTCAATAAATTATTTCAAAGCATAGAAAATCAAGCAAGAAAATGTATATTCTTTTGTGAAGCAACTGTAACATTTATATACTTAAACTGGATAAATATAGCTAAATGAATAAAATTCCAGAATAATACAACTTATGAAATTGATGAAAAAATTTAAATAAGGTATTAGCGAGCAAACTCCAACACCAAATTGTAAAAAATAATATACTATAGCTAAGTGAAATTTAAATAAAAATGCAAACATGGTTCAGCATAAGGAAACGTACTCTATAACATATCACCTTAATAGAGCTACAGTAAACAAAAAAATCATAATTATCTTCTGTAGATGCTGAAAAGCCTTAGAATAATTCAGTATATTTATTATAAAAATACTGTGAATATAGAAATGGATGGATACCTTTTAAATCCCAAAGCCAACATTGTACCTATGGGAAAAAATTAGAAGCATTCCCACTTAGGCCAGGAAAAAGGCAAGGATGTCCACTACCCTTATTATTATTTAAGAGTATATTGAGGGGATTAGCCAATGCAAGTAGAAAAGAGAGAACAACTAGAGGCATAAGAACTGCAAAAGGAAGAGGGTTGTCTCTATTTGCAGATGATTTGACATTACTGGGGAGTGGGGGTAGGGGAAACACAAAACTAGACCTTGAGAATCAGTGGCAAAGCTAATCCAAACAAATAACAACAGCAACAACAAAAAAGAATTGAGCAAAATATAAAGATATAAATTTACATGTAAAATCAATAGCTAGTGAGAAAACATATTGGAAGGAAGAAAACCTCATTTATAGTAGCATCAACAGGAAAAGTTAAAATGCTTGAATATCTACTTAGCAAAAAATGTTTAAAACCTTCATTAAGAAAATTTAATGAAGGTTTTACACACAAACGGAAAAATATCCCTTATTCTTCGACAGACTATCTCAGCATTATCAGGAGGTCAGTTCTCTTTAAGTTAATGTATAAGTCTAAGGCGATCTCAATATGAAACACCACAAGTTTTTAGGATGCTAGAAAACTGAATTAAAGTTTATGTGAAAAATAAATATACAAGGCTATCTGGGGAAAACCTGAAAAGGAGGAATGATCAGATATTAAAACATTATACAAAGTCCTAATTTAAACAGTATAATACCACCTGTACCTCAGTAAATAATCAATAAAATAGAATAGAGAGAGAGTTCATAAATAGACTCAAGTGATAAAGGCAGCATTCCAAATCACTAGGGCAAAGTTGAAACTTCTTCATAAATGTTTTGGGACAATTTAATAGTCATTTGAAAAATATAATAAAGAAATAAAGAACTATTTATCAACTATATATACACATAAATCAGCTCTTAAAGGATTAGAAACCTTAAATGAAATTATAAATATGCTAAAAGTTAACATGGTTGAATTTCTTTATGACTTGAGCATAGAGAGGGCATTCTCACTAGGACTTAGAATTCAGGTGCAACTCAAGAAAAGATTAATAAATTTGACTATAAAAACTGAACATCTTTTGCATGGCAGACAACACTATAAGTAAGGTCAGAAGGCAAATGACAAACTAGGAGAACATACTTGCAACATATATTATGGAAATAGGGATAATATCTATTATATATAATAGACACAGGCCCTACCTCTAGTCTCCATAGGGCCTCATTTATGCCTTTAAATTTCAGCCATCTTATTGTTATAATTATTTACAAGTCTAGTTTCTCAAGAATACAGCCTCTTCATCCCCAGCAGAGTTGACAATGCTTTACCCAAGCAATTGTTTCATAAATGCTTGTTGAATAATCATCATAAATATTTGCATAGCACTCTACAATTTATAGCACACTGCCATATACAAAGTCATATGAGTTAATGTGGCAAATCTCATAAATTTTGGTAAGTTTCCTTTTGAGGAGAAACAGGATATTTTACAGCAAAGTTTTCCTGTGACAGTGTAATTTCTTCCAAACTTTTGGGAATATTGGGTGGCTACTGCTGCTATTCCATTCCTACATCCCCAGGCTCTACTTTCCTTTGTACCACTCAGCGCTGTAGTATTACAGAAAGAATTGGTTTTGAAGAGGGAGTTCAATGAACATATAATTGTCAATCACTATTAGGAAAGTAGCTAACATAGCTGCTATGTGACAAACCTCCTTCTAAGTGTCTTACATATATTAATTCATTTACTTTCTCATCAGCCTCATAAAGGTCATACTCTTATGTGTCCATTTTTTATGGAGATGGAAACTGAGGCCAAGGAAGGCGAAGAAACTTGTCTGAGGACACAGCTAGTAAACTATAGAATCAGAGTCTTTTCAATGTTTTCTGGTTGTAGAGCCCTCTTTTCTTTATCCCCATTACAGTGTTTCCCAGATCTCAAACAGTGACTCTGTAGTGAGTTGCAAAATCAGTTCAGGAGTCCCACCCCATATTTAAATGGCAGAGGAGGGAGATGGAGCAAGATGGCAGAATAAAAGCACCCTTGATTGTTATCCTAGCAAGGACACCAAGTTAACAATTATCTACACAGAAATAAAACACCTTCCTAAAAATCGAAAATTCGGTGAGCACTCAGTACCTGGTTTTAACTTCATATTGCTGAAAAAGGGACTGAAGAGATAGAAAAAAAAACAGTCCTGAATTGTGGATGCCACCACTTTTTCACCCCAGACAGTGGCAGCCTGGTATGGAGAGTGTCTCTGGGTGCTGGGTGAGGGAGAACACAGCAACTGTGAGGCCCTCAACTCAGTGTTGTCCTGTTAGAAGAGAAAGTAAGACTGGCTGTGGTGGCTCACTCCTGTAATCCCAGCACTTTGGGAGGCTGAGCCGGGCAGATCATGAAGTCAAGAGATGGAGACCTTCCTGGCCAAGGTGGTGAAACCCCATCTCTACTAAAAATACAAAAATTAGCTGGACATGGTGGTGTGTGCCTGTAATCCCAGCTACTCGGGGGGCTGAGGCACGAGAATTGCTTGAACCTGGGAGGCAGAGGTGACAGTGAGCCCAGATCACAGGACTGCACTCCAGCCTGGCGACAGAGTGAGACTCTGTCTAAAAAAAGAAAGGAAGAAAAAAAAGCACAGAAAGTAAAGCCAACATTTAAACCAGCCTTAGCCAGAGGGGAATTGCTGATCCCAGCGGTCTGAAATTGAGTGCCCACAAACCTTTCCACAAAGGAAACATCTGCAGTAGTCTGACAGTACTCCTCATGACCTGGGGTGGCAGTGGTTAGCAGGTGAGGCTGCTCTGCCTTTGGAAAGGGGAGGGAGAGTGGGAAGGAGTGCATCTTGTTTGAGTGCAGTACAATAGAATACCAGGTAGACTTCTAAGGTTTTTGACTCTAGTCCCTGACTCCTGAACAGCACTGCTGGACCCCTCCAGGACCTGGGGGACCTTGCTGCCCTGAAGAGAAGGACACAGGTCTGGCTGACTTTGCCACCTGCTGATTGTAGAGTCCCACTGCTGATTGTAGCAGTAGCTAAGGAATGGTCACAGCAGGCCTTGGGTGAGTCGCAGTGCTATGCAGGCTTCAGGTCTTACTCAGTGCAGTAATAGTGGTGGCCACAGGGCTGCCTATGTTGGTTCACCCCTAGCTTTAGGTGGCTCAGAACAGAGAGACAGAGAGAGAGAGAGAGAGAGACCCTGTATGTTTGGTGAGAACAAGAGTCTCTGTCTAATAATCCAAATAATTCTTCTGATCTTGTCTAAGGCCATAAAGGCAGTACCTTTATGAATTTACAAGAACCATAAAACCATAGCATTATGGGGCTTGGGGTGTCCCCTACAGCAGATACAGCTTAGATCACAGCAGCCAAGTCCTTTCAAATATATGGAAAGCCTTCCCAAGAAGGATGGCTACAAATAAGCCCAGACAATGAAGACTGCAATAAATACTTAACTTTTCAATCCTCAGATACCAAAGAGCATAAACTAGCCTCAACACCATCCAGGAAAACATGACCTCACCAAATGAACTAAATAAGGCAGGGACCAACCTGGAGAAAGAGATATGTGAACTTTCAGACAAAGAATTCAAAATAGTTGTGTTGAGGAAACTCAAAGACATTTGAGATAACAGAGAAGAAATTCAGAATTCTATCAGATAAATTTAACAAAGAGCTTGAAATAATTAAAAAGAATTAGGCAGAATTTCTGGAGTTGAAAAATGCAATTGGCATACTGAATAATGGCATCAGAGTCCTCTAGAACCAGAACTAATCAAGCTGAAAAAAGATTTAATAAACTTGAAAACAGGCTATTTGAAAACATACAGTCAGAGGAGACAAAAGAACTTTGAAAAAATGAAGCATGCCTACAGGATCTAGAAAATAGCCTCAAAGGGGTAAATCTAAGAGTTATTGGCTTTAAAGAGGAGGTAGAAAAAGAGATAGGGGTAGAAAGTTTATTCAAAGGAATAATAACAGAGAACATTCCAAACCTGGAGAAAGATATCAATATCCAAGTACAAGAAGGTTATAGAACACCAAGCAGACTGAACCCAAAGAAGATTACTTCAAGGCACTTAATAATCAAATTCCCAAAGGTCAAGGATAAAGAAAGGATTCTAAAAGCAATAAGAGAAAAGAAACAAATAGCACACAGTGGAGCTCTAATAAATCTGGCAGAAGACTTTTCAGTGACAACTCCATAGGCCAGGAGAGTGGCATGAAAAATTTAAAGTGTTGAAGGAAAAAAACCTTTTATCCCAGAATACTGTATGTGGTGAAAATATCCTTTAAATGAGAAGGAGAAATAAAGACTGTTCTAGACAAACAAAAGCTGAGGGATTTTGCCAGCACCAGACCTGTGTCAACAAGCAATGTTAAAGGGAGTACTTCAGTCAGAAAGACATTACTAATCAATAATCAATCAATCGAAGGTAAAAAAAAGAAAAGTCATTGTCAATAGTAATTACACAGTAAAACAGAGAATACTATACCACTGTGACTGTGGTGTATAAATTACTCTTATCCTAAGTAGAGAGATTAAACAATGAACCAATTAAGAATGATAACCACAACAACTTTTCAAGACATAGTCAGTACAATAAGATATAAATAGAAACAACATAAAGTTAAAAAGTGGGAGGAAAAGCTTAAGGCATAGAGTTTTATTAGTTTTATTTTTGCTTGTTTGTTTATGCAAACAGTGTTAAGTTGTTATCAGGTTGAAAAGATAGCTTATAAGATGATATTTGCAAGTCTCATGGTAACCTCAAACCAAAAAACATGCAACAGATATACAAAAAAATTAAAGCCATAAAACTAAATCATATCATGAGAGAAAAATCACTTCATTAGGGGAAGATGAGAAGAAAAATAAGAAGGAATAGAAGACATGAAAACAACAAAATGGCAGGAGTACATTCTTACTTATCAATAATAACATTAAATATAAATGGACTAAACTCTCCAATCAAAAAACATAGACTAACTGAATGGATGAAAAAACAAGACCAATTGATCTGTTGCCTACAAGAACACACTTCACCTTAAAGACACACACAGACTGAAAATAAAGAAATGAAAATAAAGAAGTGAAGAAAATAAAGAAATTCCATGCTAGCGGAAATCAAAAAAGAGCAGGAGTGACTATACTTATATCAGACAAAATAGATTTCAAAACAAGCACTATAAGAAGAGACAAAGAAGGTCACTAGGTAATAATAAAGGGGTCAATTCAGCAAGATGACATAACAATTTGAAATATTTGTGCACCCAACACTGGAGCACCTAGATAGATAAAGCAAATATTATTAAAGGTAAAGAGAGAGGCCCCAATACAATAGTAGCTGAAGATTTGAATATCCCACTTTCAGCATTAGATAGATCTTCCAGACAGATAATCAATAAAGAAACATCAGACTTAATCTGCACTATAAATCAAATGTGTCTAAGAAATATTTACAGAACATTTCATCCAAGAGCTGCAGAATGCACATTCTTTGCCTCAGCACATGGATTATTCTCAAGGATAGACCATATATTAGGTCACAAAACAAGTTTTAAAACATTCAAAAAAATTGAAACAATATTAAGCATCTTCTCTGACCACAATAGAATAAAACTAGAAATTAATAACAAGAGGAATTTTGGAAACTGTAAAAATATATGGAAATTAAACAATATGCTCCTGAATGATCAGTGGGTCAATAAGAAATTAAGAAGAAATTTGAAAAATTTATTGAAATAAATGATAATGGAAATGCAACATAACGAAACCTAAGGGATACAGCAAAAACAGTACTAAGAGAAAATAATATCTTTCCTCTTTTTTGATATAGGCACTTATAGCTATAAACTATAGCTATAGTTGAACAATCTACTGATGCATCTTAAAAAAAAAACTAAAGAAGCAAGAGCAAAGCAAACCCAAAACTGGTAGAAGAAAGTAAAGGTGAAGTTCAGAGCAGAAATCAATGAAATTGAAACAAACAAACAAAACAAAACAAAACAAAACCCAAAAGATCAATGAAACAAAAAGTTACTTTTTTTGAAAATTTAAACAAAATTGACAAACCTTTAGCCAGACTAAGAAAAAAGAGAGAAGATCCAAATAATTAAAGTCAGAAATGAAAGAGGAGACATTACAACTGACACTGCTGAAATTCAAAGAATCATTAGTACTATGAGCAGGTATATGCCAATAAATTGGAAAATCTAGAAGAAATGGAAACATTTCTACCAACATACAACCTACCAAGATTTATCTGTGAAGGAATCTAAAACCTGAAGAGACCAATAACAATTAATGAGATCAAAGCCATAATAAAATGTCTCCCAGGAAAGAAAAACCTGGACACCTGATGGTTTCACTGCTGAGTTCTACTGAACATTTAAAGAAGAACAAATACCAGTTCTACTCAAATTATTTCAAAAAAATAGAGGAGGAGATAATACTTTCAAACTTATTCTATAAGGCCAATATTACCCTAAATACAAAAACCAGACAAAGACACATTAAAAACAAACAAAAAAACTATAGACCAATATCTCCGATGAATATTGATGCAAAAAATCCTTAACAAAATATTAGCAAACTGAATTCAACAATACTTTAGAAAGATAATTCATCATGACCAAGTGGGATTTATCCTTGGGATGCAAGGATGGTTCAACATATGCAAATCAATCAATGTGATACATTATATCAACAGAGTGGAAAAAAAGTATATGATCATTTCAATTGATGCTGAAAAAGCATCAGATAAATTTTAAAGCATCAGATAAATGTTATCCTTCACGATAAAACCCTAACAAATACTGGAGATAGAGGGAACATACCTCAACATAATAAAAGCCATCTATGACATAGCCACATTTAGTATCATACTGAATGGGGAAAAATGTCAAGCCTTTCCTCTAATATCTGAAACATGACAAGGATACACACTGTCACCTCTGTTATTCAGCATAGTACTGGAAGTCCTAGCTAGAGCAATCAGAGAAGAGAAAGATATAAAGGGCACTGAAATTGGAAAAGAAAAAGTCAAATTTCCTTGTTTGCAGATGATATGATTTTATATTTGGAAAAACTTAGAAAGACTCCACAAGAAAGAAATCTATTAGAACTGATAAACAAATTCAGTAAAATTGCAGGATACAAAATCAACATACAACAATCAGTAGAATTTCTATATGCCAACAGAGAACAATGTGAAAAAGAAATAAAAAGGTAAGGAATCCTATTTACCTATTAATAATAGCCACATATAACATTTAATAATAGGAATTAACCTAACTAAAAAAACAAAAGATCTCTGTGGTGAAAACCATAAAAACCTGATGAAAATCACTGGAGGACATCAAGAAATGTCATTTGTATAATATTTATTCTTTCAACCCCAAAACATTCCATGTTAATGGGTCCAAAAAATTAATATTGTTAAAATGTCCATGCTACCTAAGAAATCTATAGATTTAATGCAATCCCTATCAAAATACCAATGACATTCTTTACAGAAATAGAAAACAAATCCTAAAATGTGTATGGAACCACAAAAAATCCAGAATAGCCAAAGCTATCCTGAGCAAAAAAACAAGAACACACACAAAAAAATCCTAAAATGTATATGGAACCACAAAAGATCCAGAATAGCCAAAGCTATCCTGAGCAAAATAACAAGAACAACAAACAAACAAACAAGCAACACCCACCCTCTCCCTCTGCAAAAAAAACTGGTGAAATCACATTACCTGACTTCAAATTCTACTACAGAGCTATAGTAACCAAAACAGCATAGTACGGGCATAAAGACAGACACACAGACCAATAGAACAGAATTCAGAACCCAGAAACAAATCCACACACCTATAGTGAACTCATTTTTGACAAAGATACCAAGAACATACATTAGGGAAAAGACAGTCTATTCAATAAACAGGGCTGGGAAAACTAGATATTCATATGCAGAAGAATAAAACTAGATCCCTATCTCTCACCATATACAAAAATCAAAATTGATTAAACACTTAAATTTAAGGCCTCAAACTATGAAGCTATTACTAGAAAACATCAAGGAAACTCTCCAGGACATTGGTCTGTGCATAGATTTCTTGAGCAATACACCACAAGCACAGGTAAACAAAGCAAAAATAAACAAATGAGATCACATCAAGTTAAAAAAGTTTCTGCACAGCAAAGGAAACAATCAACAGAGTGAAGAGACTACTCACAGAATGGGAGAAAATATTTGCAAACTACTTATCTGACAAGGGATTAATAACCAGAATATATACGGAGTTCAAATATCTCTAAAGGAAAAAAATGTCACAATCAAAAAAAAAAAAATGGGCAAAAGATCTGCATAGACATTTATTTTCCTTTTCTTAGACAGAATCTCACTCTACCACCCAGGCTGGCGTGCAGCAGTGCAACCTCAGCTCACTGCAACCTCCTCCTCCTGGGTTTAAGTGATTATCCAGCCTTAACCTTCTAAGTAGCTGAGATTACAGGCATGCACCACCACAACCAGCTAATTTTTGTATTTTCAGTAGAGACGGGTTTTTGCCATATTGGCGAGGCTATTCTCGAATGCCTGACCTCAGGTCATCTGCCTGCGTTGGCCTCCCAAAGTGCTAGGATTGCAGGCGTGAGCCTCATTTCTTACAAGAAGACATACAAATGGCAAATATGCATGTGAAAAGCTCCTCAACATCATTGATCATCAGAGAAATGTAAATTAAAACTACAGTGAAATAATCATTTTGCTCTAGTTAAAATGGCTTTTATTTAAAAGACAAGCAATAATAAAAGCTGGTGAGGATACACAGAAAAGAGAACCCTCTTATGCTGTTGGTAGGAATGTAAATTAATACAACCATCATGGAGAACAGTTTGGAGGTTCCTCAGAAAATTAAAAATAGAGCTACCATATGATCCAGCAATCCCACTGCTGTGTATATATCCCAAAGAAAGGAAATCAGTATATCAAAGAGATATCCACACTCCTACATTTGTTGTAGCAGTGTTCACAATAGCTAAGATTTGGAAGCAACCTCAGTATCCATTAACAGGTGAATGGATAAAGAAAATGTGGTACATATACTCAATGGAGTACCATTCCGCCATAAAAAAGATGAGATCTAGTCATTTGCAACATCATGGATGAAACTGGAGGGCATTATTTTAAGTAAAATAAGCCAGGCAAAGAAAGACAAACATCACATGTTTTCACTTATTTGTGGGTTCTAAAAATCAAAACAATTGAACTCATGGACATAGAGAGTAGAATGATAGTAGTAGTAGATAGAGGCTGGGAAGGGTAGTGGGGGTAGAGCAGGGAAGTGGGCATGGTTAATGGGTACAAAGAAACATAAAGAATGAATAAGACCTACTATTTGATGGCACAATAGTGTGACTATAGTCAACAATAACTTAATTGTACATTTTAAAATAACGTGAAGAGAGCAATTGAATTGTTTTAACTCAAAAGATAAATGCTTGAAGGGATGGATACCCCATTCTCCATAATGTGCTTATTTCACATTGCATGTCTGTATCAAAACATCTCCTGTATGCCATAAATATATATACCTACTATGTACCCATAAAAATTAAAAAGAAATAATAACAATAATAAGCCAGAAACTGTTAAAGGCATTCCACAAAGTAAGAGGAATTAGTTTTTGAGTGAAACATTTGTTAGAGAAATGTTTACACATACGTAGTTTCAATATGGTTATGCAGTTTGGGTACTCCACAGAGGCACCCAGCTAGGGGTCATGGGAAACAAATACAGACGCCTTCCCATACGCAATGTCATGTGCCACAGGCCCTATATCTGCAAGAAATGGCATCTTTTTTCTAATTTGCCCATCCAGAGGGAAAAACTTCATTGAATATTCAGAAATTATCACATAAGTTAACAGTATCTCTGCACACACATATGTGTGTGCTAGATCATGATTTAAAATATCTTCCTTATTATGGGCCAAGTGTGAAGAAATCTTTTTTAAAAAACTTCCCTACACCATACCATCAACATGAAGTTATGTGTTTTAAAACAATGACAAAAAGAAGCATGTAAGCCTCATATCATTCATTCCAAAGATAGGATTTACTAAAGCTGAATGGAAAATAGGAATGAAGCAGATGTTGGCAGGATTTAGAAGCAGTTTCCTTAGCAATTGTCAAGCTCTGATCATATATATTGGACATAAAATTCTTGAATTGTAAAAATGCTCTCAGGACATAGGTAATTTTCAACATTTGGAACTTAGGGTTTAGCTTAATTACTTTTTAGGAAAGTTCTACTTGAAAATAAAATGTGCTTGAACTTTCTGTAATAATAATAATAAGGATGAAGAATGCCAACAGCTAACAGATACTGAACACTGAAAATGTTAAAAGCACTATTCAGAGTGCTTATAAACAGGTCCTCTCCCAACAACATTATTAAGAGGTCCTCTCAATATCTTCATTTTGTGTATGAGGTTACTGAGGCACACAGGAGTTAAAGAGCTTGCCCAAATTCACATAACTAGTTAGGGTTAAACTGGGGAGTTTAACCCAACCACTCCGGCTTTTGGGGTCAAAATATCAACCATTCTTTATTCTGACTCTCAAAACTAATTACAATAACTAAAGTTATTTTGGTCCCATGACAGCCACTGAAACGGGTAAATACTTTTTCAACTTTCTTAGCTAGAGTTTCATGAAATATTTGTCATTACATGGCAAAATTCTAAACAATCCCATCAGTGGTTGCATATCACAGAACTGCTATTCACTCCCTTATCATTAAAAATACCATGAGGAAAACAGGATGTTATTGTTAAATAATAATGCCAGACTGCTGATCAAGCACAATGTCAGGTATTGCCCTTGGGGGTGCGACATCATAATGTTTGCTACCTCCACTAAGTACGAGATTGCACTTTCAATAGAGTAAGTCTTTAAGAGGCCAAGGAAAAAGAGTGCTGAGACCTCATGATCTCATTTCAACACATATGCCAGCAAGTGATAAAAACCTGAGAAGTGAAATAGAGAACTATCAGTTGATAAAGAAATAAAATTGTCTCTAAATGCTATGTCTTTCAAAGTTTTTCAGGATACATTCCTGTGTCTGTAAAGACAGCCTTTCCTTCTTTAAAGACAGGGTCAGTCAAGGGCAGCCAGTCATTTATCTCTGAGGTGGCAGAAGTCTATAACTTAAGAACACCCCACTTGAAAATGACAGTCATCTGGAGGCCCCTTTTATGATATCTTCTTCTTTTAAGCTGATAATAGAACACAACTTGGTAAGAGCCACTCCGTGCCATGAATCAAAATGTACTTCACAAAAGTCATTTCCTATTGATGTTTATGTGCCTGTTCTTCATTTATATTGATCAGTGGACATTTGTTTGCCAAGATAAAAGTAAAAGAGATTGCCTGGATGCCCTGTGACATTTTCAAAGGGGAAAATGCATTTTTTTTCTAGCATTCTGTATATGACTGAGTTTCAAAAAGTTGGCCTTACAAATCTACTTTAGAGAGACGTCTGGATGGAATGAGGAAGAAAATGTTCCCGGATCATTTCCTGTTTCCCAAGGGTCATTTTACAAAGTTAAAGTATATAGCATTTTAAAACAATAAGACCAAAACCATATACTTATTGACGTCAGTTAGGTTTTAGGATTAGATGTTTGTAACCAAACATTGGCACTTACCACACACACAGAATATCTGACATCCAGAAAATCCTTAAAGCTGTGCAACTGTTGTAGATGAAACAATGACTCATAACACATACTGAAGTAAAAGTCCTAGTGTGTACACAGACACTTACACACACACACACACATCTATGTAGATATACATACATAACCGTGTATAGAGAAACAGAGAGATATGCTGGTGCCCCTTGAAACTGAGTAGAAAATCTGAATGTTGACTTGCTGATTTGGACAATGTGCTTATTTACATTCAGCTCAAAAAAACAAGTGATCAAATCTGTAGCACTAAAAACGTTGATATTTATACAACTGTTATATCACAACAAAGTTATTTGCATAAATGGTTTATCAAAATAAAACATCTGCTTTAATTTTTAAAAAGGCGACTTTGAGAAAGAAGCTAAAAGTCATGAATTAATGCATTCAGAAATGGAGGCTCAAACCAAATGCCCATTAAGCAACAGTTACTGTATTTCGTCTTGACAATAAAATGTATAAGGGCATTGAGAAATTGACCTTTTGTGGTAATACTGTATGACAACACTTTTCTCCAACTGTTCTGGGTGATACTTCAGGTCACATACAAATCTTTTACGACCACCTGAATTGGCCAGCAATCAAATTCAATTACCAAATTGAGGAGAACAAGATGCTCTTTTGAAGGTCATCACTAATCTTCTGATTATAGAAATCTATGACCTTTCTTCAGTATTTATAATTTCTACATTTCCTTAGTTTCTGAGACTAAACATGGTCATTCTACATGAAGTTGCTATTTTTTTATATTTCATGATAATGTACTCTTTATCTTAAGGAAAATATTCTAACACTTCTTTTGCTATCTCCTTTTGTCCTTTTCCAGTAAAATTGGGATTATTCCAAGATTTAGTCAGTAGTTTTCTCTTCTCTTCTTGTAGTGATTCATGTAGTGATTTTATTTATTTGAGTAAATACCCACTTGTGTCATTTGTGCTATAATTTCTGACCCGTAGGCTTGGTTAGTCACAGCTGACTTCTAGGCAATGTTGGAAAAGCTGAAATTTCAAGTTCAAGTACATCTGTAGAGCCAGGAAATGGCCAGACTTTACAATATTGGAGCAAGATGATTTGTTGGCTATTATACACACACACACACACACACACACACACACACACACACACACATACATATATATACATACACATACATATATATATACACACACACACATACATAAAAGAATATAAAATATATTTAAAATATCAAACCTAAACCTAAACCATCAACTGTGGTTTCTTCCCTGAATGCTAATTCTAAATTTTCTAATGTTTTTCTTGACATCACATTAGGATGTCAAATTCAAGATATCACCAGCCAAACTTAGCTTAAGAGCTTAATACTCATCAGTGGATTTGCTACCATTCGGAGTTTCTCTCTTTGTGTTATTAGCACCACAACTGTAGAAAGGGAGGCACATATTTGTTCCTACTTTGGATTGGCTCTTCATTAGGTAAAGTTCTTTGGCTAATGATGAATGTATCTGTCCAGCTGTATTTAGGCATAATCCCTGTTTTTATGTATTTTTTGAATAATCAACACGAGTTCAAATATTCTGAAACTCACTGTTTGCCAGGCTCTCTAGCTCTACTTGGATAGAACATGGATAGTGTGTTTTAGTTTTCCTAACATTTTCTAAAACTCAGTTGTAACAAGTCATAATGCTAGGATCCTAGGTACAACCTAGGGTTATTTTTCTGGGATATACTTTCCTCATGCAATACTTTGAATATTATTAATCTACAACACCAACTATATTTCCAATACTTTAATTTCATCTTTTTAATGTTTATTAATATTTAAATATCTGCGCATTCACTCACTAACTCTTCAGAATTCATTTCCTACCTATTTCTTGCCAGGTATCATATTAGTCATTGGGGATACAAATCCAGAAAATGTAATAGTCCTATTCTCAAGAATCTTCAGTCTCATAGAATGGTCAAATAAATTAATAAATTGAGTACAACGTGATGTAAATCAAAGTATGTCTGGGGTGATATGTGAGACCAGACAAGTAGAGTGTGTGTTATTAAATAATTAGGGTAACAGAAGGGTAAGGAATCCTTTCCAGATAAGAACACATTGGAGCCGAGTTTGAAAAATTATTAGGATTTAGCAAAATTAGAGGGAGTAAGGGATACAGAGGAGTTATTTGTGAAGGCTACAGCATATGCAGGACCCTTGAGACACAAACATATGACCACAATTTCTATAAAACCAAAAGCATTTGTTGAAAATTCACAGGAGATGAGTGCAAAGAAGAAGGCTTGAACTAAACTGTGAAGGACCTCGTGTTTGGGTGCAAGGAATTCGAACACTATCCTGAAAACTGTGAGGGAACCACTGTATACTTTTAAGCAGAGGAGTGACATGGCTCCCCTAGATAAGCATTTTAGAAAGGTAACATTTGTCAAAATGTGAAGAAAGTGTTGGAAACCGGTAAAACTAAAGGTAGAGAAAATTATTAGGAGAATACAATAGCAATGAAGGAAAAATATGTTGGGAGATTGAATTCAGGTTTTGATAGTAAAATG
Source organism: Rhinopithecus bieti (assembly GCF_001698545.2). Taxonomy (NCBI): domain Eukaryota; kingdom Metazoa; phylum Chordata; class Mammalia; order Primates; family Cercopithecidae; genus Rhinopithecus; species Rhinopithecus bieti. Next base: position 3,089 of record NW_016806874.1, on the reverse strand, counting down.
TAGAGGTAATGATAGGTTTGAGAGGCATTTACCTGGCGGAATTACAGGTGCTGGCGAGTAATTGGATTTGGGGGTTGAATGAGTGGGAGAAGGAGAGAAACTTATGACGAATTTCAGGTTTTTTTATTTTCATGATTGGATGTGTAGTGATTTTTTCACTGAGATAAGGCATAGAAGAAAAGGAACAGGTTTTGGGGGAAAGATGATAAATTCAGTTGTGCACCTGTGAAAATTGAAGTGTCTATGAAATATCCACCTGGAAGTGTCATACACGCATTTGTACTAGTGGTGGTGTTAGCACGTTGGGGGTGGGGCTGCTTGCATCCGTGTGCCGATTTGCAGCAGTGGGGGGTTTGTGGGAGGGAGGTGGGTTAGGCTCACACTGGCAGCAGTGGCACGGCAGGGTATGTGTGCACGTGTGTCAGTGGGAAAGGGGAGGCAAAGTTGTATGGGCTGGGCGCGGTGGATCATGCCTGTAATCCCAGCATTTTGGGAGGCCAAGGCAGGTGGATCATGAGGTCAGGAGATCAAGACCATCCTGGTGAACACAGTGAAACCCCATCTCTACTAAAAATACAAAAAAAAAAAAAATTAGCCAGGCATGGTGGTCCCAGTTACTCAGGAGGCTGAGGCAGGAGAATGGCGTGAACCCAGGAGGCGGAGCTTGCAGTGAACCGAGATCGCGCCACTGCACTCCAGCCTGGGCAACAGAGCGAGACTCCAAATCAAAAAAAAAAAAAAAAAAGGTTAGCCCATGCGTGCCCTGGCAAAATGGTGGGATGGTGGCTGTGGGCGAGTGCATGCTGACAAAGCAGCACAGGGAGGCTGTGGTTGGGGGAGGGTCTGGGCGGGGTGGTACATGTTGGTGGGGGCCACTCTGCTAGAGCTCTCCGAGTCACGCATGGTCTGCTAGCAAAGCAGCTGTAATGAGTATCATGAGGGTCCCCAGAAAGCACCATGTTTGGACATCTGAGACTTTGCCTCCAGCCAGTGTGGCCAGGCTGGGACCCCAAGAGAGGCCAGTAGACTAAAGGGTGCTCCGATTGGACTGGCCCTCTCTCATGGGCAAGACTGCCCTGCTTTGTCCAGGTCCAACAGTCACCCTGTGGCTGAATTCTCCTAAAGGAGCATGGTGAGCCTTGCTGTTCGCTAACCGTGCCTTGGGCATCGCTAACCATGCCTCACTGCAGACATTCCTGCACCAAACACTATGGACTTCACTCAGGCTGGAGTCCTGCTCTTACCACTTCTCTAAGCAGCTCTCCCTGCCAGCTCCAGTGTCCATGGGGGTCATGGAGTCTCCTGCTGCCCGGATTACCCAGGTTCATAGTGAGAGCTGGCCACTCCTTACCTGTTCAACTCACCCCTTCCCTAGGAGTTGCTGGGGGCCAGGAACAAGTCTCAGTGCTCAGTAGCCCTTTTTAGGGTTCCCAGCTTCCACCTCCTTCAGCCCAGTGTCTGGATCCTCCCTCTGTCCACTCTCAATGCCTTTCCTCTGAAGATCTGCCCAGAGTGTGCCAGTCTTCCCAATGTCCTGGTCTCTTGGTGACAGATGTTTCTCCTGGCTGTGTCCAGTTAGCAATCTTAACTTCTCATGTATTTTTAAATGGTTCGGGAAGAAAGATAATGGATACAAATCAGAAACAAAGAGAGTCAGAGAGAGATATTATAATAAGTCAAATTGTCCATAATGTAAAATTTGTGGATCTTTTAAGGAGTGTACAGAAATTCCTTATACTTGTCTTGCTACTTTGCCATTTTCTTCAAGTTTGAAATTATATCAAAATAGAAATACACAAAAATGTACAATGAAATATGGACCAATCAGTCACTGAAAATGTGTCAAAACATTTTTATTTAGCTTAGGGATGATGCTCCTTTTGTAGCCCTTTCCATTTTTCATAGGGTCAGTTTATTATTTTAACACCTTTCTTTTATTCTACTTTCTCTGTCAGTCTTTTGCATAATCAGACCATATGGGACAGTGGTTAAGAATGAGGGCTCTAGAGCTAGACCATCTGCTGTGGCTTTGTGACCTTGGAGAAAACACTTAATATCTCATTTCATTTGTTGTTGTTTAGTCTACAATTAGAAAAAGTAAGAGCAACTATCTAATAGAATTATTACAAAGTTCTTAAAACTGCCTGGTACGAACACTTAATTTCAGTCCCTTAGGGATGAGCTAAGAGGAGGGTAAAATAGTAAAAACAGTAATAATAATTTTGGTACTTGCTGTGTGGTTTTCTCCTGCCAGTTCCTTTCTTTTTTCTTTTCTTTTCTTTGTTAAGTAACAAAGAGAGAGCAACTCCTTGGGAATTATATTGTTTCCAAATTAATTCATATGGTGTGATATGCTATTGAACCTTTATCTTTACCTTCTTGGGTTGTTCTATGTCATGCTGCCATTTTTTTTTCAACATAATGGTAGAATTATTTTAGATGTTAAATATGTTTACTGAGGTAAATGATCTGCTCATGTATTCAGACCCAAATGTTTCTATTACTATCTCAATACGATATAGAATACTTCAATGCGTTAATGTAGTTTTAACCCAGAAAATCTCATTGGTTTAAATAGGCCAGACAAATATCTATATAAGATTATCCTTCAATAATACCCAAAGTAGAATAATTTCTGCTTTGGAATTTTCTATTCATTAACAAGTAATTATAAGCAACACTTATGTTAATATGGCTAAAAATAATGTTACTTAAGTTGAAAATATAGCTAGTAAACATAAAAGGATAAGTATGTGAAGCTATGTACAGAGGAAACAGGACTTTTAAACTCAAGCTTCTTTGGCACAACCACTTTAAGACTATGTATCTTGTGATGAAGACATTTTAAAAAATAAGGCTGTTTTGAAGCCTTGATTTTAAAGTGCTCCTATCAAATGGGTCAAGCCTGCTTCTCCATTCACTTAAATTATCTAGTAATGCAAATAAAAGAGTGTCGAGTGCTTCTCCTCAATCACTATCATACCTAAGTCACCTTCTCATATTGGGAGAGAAAGTAAGTAGTTTTGACTTGATCCTAATGGCATACCTTTGGAGGACTTTAACATCTTCGATCATCTCTTTCTGTTTTA